>NW_027436629.1:0-253651 GCF_031877795.1 Strix aluco
TTGTTGTTCCGGTGGTTGTTGTTGCGGTGGTTGTTGGTGCGGTGGTTGTTGTTGCGGTGGTTGTTGTGTGGTGGTTGCTGTTGCGGTGGTTGTTTTACGGTTGTTTTTGTTGCGGTGGTTGTTGTTGCGGTGGTTGTTGTTGCAGTGGTTGTTGTGCATTGGTTGTTGTTGCAGTGGTTGTTGTTGTGGTGGTTGTTGCGCCGTGGTTGTTGTTGCGGTGGTTGTTGTTTCGGTGGTTGTTGCGCGGTGGTTGTTGTTGCAGTGGTTGTTGTTGTGGTGGTTGTTGTTGTGGTGGTTTTTGTTGCGGTGGTTGTTGTCGCGGTGGTTGTTCTGCGGTGGTTGTTGGTGCGGTGGTTATTGTACGGTGGTTGTTGTTACGGTCGTTGTTGTTGCGGTGGTTGTTGTGCGGTGGTTGTTGTTGTGGTGGTTGTTGTTGCGGTGGTTGTTGTTGAGGTGGTTGTTGTTGTGGTGGTTGTTGTTGCGGTGGTTGTGTTGCGTTGGTTATTGTGCGGTGGTTGTTGTTGCGGTGTTTGTTTTTGCGGTGGTTGTTCTGCGTTGGTTGTTGTACGGCGGTTGTTGTTGCGGTGGTTGTTGTGCGGTGGTTGTGCGGTGGTTGTTGTTGCGGTGGTTGTTGTGGTGGTGTTTGTTGTGCGGTGGTTGTTGCAGTGGTTGTTGTTGCGGTGTTTGTTGTTGCAGTGGTTTTTGTTGCGGTGGTTGTTGTGCGGTGGTTGTTGTTGCGGTGGTTGTTGTTGCGGTGGTTGTTGTGCGGTGGTTGTTGTTGCGGTTGTTGTTGCGGTGGTTGTTATTGCGTTGGTTGTTGTGCGGTGGTTGTTGTTGCGGTGGTTGTTGTTGCGGTGGTTGTTGTGCGGTGGTTGTTGTGCGGTGGTTGTTGCAGTGGTTGTTGTTGCGGTGGTTGTTGTTGCGGTGGTTGTTGTACGGTGGTTGTTGTTGCGGTGGTTGTTGTTGCGGTGGTTGTTGTGAGGTGGTTGTTGTTGCGGTGGTTGTTGCGGTGGTTGTTGTTGCAGTGGTTGTTGTGCTTTGGTTGTTGTTGCGGTGGTTGTTTTTGCGTTGGTTGTTGTGCGGTGGTTGTTGTTGCCGTGGTTGTTGTTCCGGTGGTTGTTGCTGCGGTGGTTGTTGTTGCGGTCGTTGTTGTTCGGTGGTTGTTGTTGCGGTGGTTGTTGTTCGGTTGTTGTTGTTGCGGTGGTTGTTGGTGCGGTGGTTGTTGTGGTGGTTGTTGCGGTGGTTGTTGTTGCGGTGGTTTTTGTGCGGTGGTTGTGTTGCGGTGGTTGTTGTTGCGGTGGTTGTTGTGCAGTGGTTGTTGTTGCGGTGGTTGTTGTGCGGTGGTTGTTGTTGCGGTGGTTGTTTTACGGTTGTTTTTGTTGCGGTGGTTGTTGTTGCGGTGGTTGTTGTTGCAGTGGTTGTTGTTGCGGTGGTTGTTGTTGCAGTGGTTTTTTTGCGGTGGTTGTGCGGTGGTTGTTGTGCGGTGGTTGTGTTGTGGTGGTTGTTGTGCGGTTGTTTTTGTTGCGGTGGTTGTTGTTGCGGTGGTTGTTGTTGCACTGGTTGTTTTGCGGTGGTTGTGTGGTGGTTGTTGTGTGGTAGTTGTTGTTCCGGTGGTTGTTGTGCGGTGGTAGTTGTTGCAGTGGTTGTTGTTGCGGTGGTTGTTGTTGCGGTGGTTGTTGCGGTGGTTGTTGTGCGGTGGTTGTTGTACGGTGGTTGTTGTTGCGGTGGTTGGTGTTGCAGTGGTTGTTTTGCGGTGGTTGTTGTTGCGGTGGTTGTTTTGCGGTGGTTGTGCAGTGGTTGTTGTGTGGTAGTTGTTGTTCCGGTGGTTGTTGTGTGGTGGTTGTTGTTGCTGTGGTTGTTGTGCGGTGGTTGTTGTTGCGGTGACTGTTGTTGCGGTGGTTGTTTTTGCAGTGGGTGTTGTGCGGTGGTTGTTGCGCGATGGTTGTTGTTGCGGTGGTTGTTGCGGTGGTTGTTGTGCGGTGGTTGTTGTTGCGGTAGTTGTGCGGTGGTTGTTCTTGCGGTGGTTGTTGTTGCAGTGGTTGTTGCGGTGGTTGTTGTGCGGTGGTTGTTGTTGCGGCACTTTTTGTGCGGTGGTGGTTGTTGCAGTGGTTGTTGTGGTGGTTGTTGCGCGGTGGTTGTTGTTGCGGTGGTTGTTGTTGAGTGGTTGTTGTTGCGGTGGTTGTTTTGCAGTGGTTGTTGTAGTGGTTGTTGTTGCGGTGGTTGTTGTTGTGGTGGTTGTTGTTGCGGTGGCTGTTGTGCAGTTGTTGTTGGTGAGGTGGTTGTTGTGCGGTGGTTGTTGTGCAGTGGTTGTTGTTGCGGTGGTTGTTGTGCGGTGGTTGTTGTGCGGTGGTTGTTGTTGCGGCAGTTGTTGCGCGGTGGTTGTTGTTGCGGTGGTTGTTGTGGTGGTGGTTGTTGTTGCGGTGGTTGTTGTGCGGTGGTTGTTGTGGTGTTTGTTGTGCGGTGGTTGTTGTTTTGGTGGTTGTTGTGCGGTGGTTGTTGTTGCAGTGGTTGTTTTGCGGCGGTTGTGCGGTGGTTGTTGTGTGGTAGTTGTTGCGGTGGTTGTTGTGCGGTGGTTGTTGTTGCGGTGACTGTTGTTGCGGTGGTTGTTGTTGCAGTGGGTGTTGTGCGGTGGTTGTTGCGCGATGGTTGTTGTGCGGTGGTTGTTGTGCGGTGGTTGTTGTTGCGGTGGTTGTTGTTGCGGTGGTTGTTGTTGCGGTGGTTGTTGTTGCAGTGGTTGTTGTTGCGGTGGTTGTTTTGCGGTGGTTGTTGTTGCACTGGTTGTTTTGCGGTGGTTGTGTGGTGGTTGTTGTGTGGTAGTTGTTGTTCCGGTGGTTGTTGTGCGGTGGTAGTTGTTGCAGTGGTTGTTGTTGCGGTGGTTGTTGTGCGGTGGTTGTGTTGCGGTGGTTGTTGTTCCGGTGGTTGTTGTGCGGTGGTAGTTGTTGCAGTGGTTGTTGTTGCGGTGGTTGTTGTGCGGTGGTTGTTGTTGCGGCAGTTGTTGCGCGGTGGTTGTTGTTGCGGTGGTTGTTGTGGTGGTGGTTGTTGTTGCGGTGGTTGTTGTGCGGTGGTTGTTGTTGTGGTGTTTGTTGTGCGGTGGTTGTTGTTTTGGTGGTTGTTGTGCGGTGGTTGTTGTTGCAGTGGTTGTTTTGCGGCGGTTGTACGGTGGTTGTTGTGTGGTAGTTGTTGCGGTGGTTGTTGTGCGGTGGTTGTTGTTGCGGTGACTGTTGTTGCGGTGGTTGTTGTTGCAGTGGGTGTTGTGCGGTGGTTGTTGCGCGATGGTTGTTGTGCGGTGGTTGTTGTTGCGGTGGTTGTTGTTGCGGTGGTTGTTCCGGTGGTTGTCCCGGTGGTTGTTCCTGTGGTGTTTGTTGTTGCGGTGGTTGTTGTGCGGTGGTAGTTGTTGCAGTGGTTGTTGTTGCGGTGGTTTTTGTTGTTGCGGTGGTTGTTGTTGCGGTGGTTGTTGTTGCAGTGGTTTTTTTGCGGTGGTTGTGCGGTGGTTGTTGTTGCAGTGGGTGTTGTGCGGTGGTTGTTGCGGTGGTGGTTGTTGCGGTGGTTGTTGTGCGGTGGTTGTTGTTGCGTTAGTTGTGCGGTGGTTGTTCTTGCGGTGGTTGTTGTTGCGGTAGTTGTGCGGTGGTTGTTGTGCGGTGGTTGTTGTTGCGGTGGCTGTTGTGCGGTGGTTGTTGTTGCGGCGGTTGTTGTGCGGTGGTTGTTGTTGCGGTGGTTGTTGTTGTGGTGGTTGTTGTTGCGGTGGTTGTTGTTGCGGTGGTTGTTGTGCGGTGGTTGTTGGTGCGGTGGTTGTTGTGCGGTGGTTGTTGTGCGGTGGTTGTTGTTGTGGTGGTTGTTGCGCGGTGGTTGTTGTTGCGGTGATTGTTGTTGTGGTGGTTGTTGTTGCGGTGGTTGTTGTGCGGTGGTTGTTGTTGCGGTGTTTGTTGTGCGGTGGTTGTTGTTTTGGTGGTTGTTGTGTAGGTGGTTGTTGTTGCAGTGGTTGTTTTGCGGTGGTTGTGCGGTGGTTGTTGTGTGGTAGTTGTTGTTCCGGTGGTTGTTGTGCGGTGGTTGTTGTTGCGGTGACTGTTGTTGCGGTGGTTGTTGTTGCAGTGGGTGTTGTGCGGTGGTTGTTGCGCGATGGTTGTTGTGCGGTGGTTGTTGCGGTGGTTGTTGTGCGGTGGTTGTTGTTGCGGTAGTTGTGCGGTGGTTTTCTTGCGGTGGTTGTTGTTGCAGTGGTTGTTGCGGTGGTTGTTGTGCGGTGGTTGTTGTTGCAGTGGTTGTTGTTCCGGTGGTTGTTGTGCGGTGACTGTTGTTGCGGTGGTTGTTGTTGCAGTGGCTGTTGTGCGGTGGTTGTTGCGCGACGGTTATTGTTGCGGTGGTTGTTGTGGTGGTTGTTGTGCGGTGGTTTTCTTGCGGTGGTTGTTGTTGCAGTGGTTGTTGCGGTGGTTGTTGTGCGGTGGTTGTTCCGGTGGTTGTCCCGGTGGTTGTTCCTGTGGTGTTTGTTGTTGCGGTGGTTGTTGTGCGGTGGTAGTTGTTGCAGTGGTTTTTTTGCGGTGGTTGTGCGGTGGTTGTTGTTGCAGTGGGTGTTGTGCGGTGGTTGTTGCGGTGGTGGTTGTTGCGGTGGTTGTTGTGCGGTGGTTGTTGTTGCGTTAGTTGTGCGGTGGTTGTTCTTGCGGTGGTTGTTGTTGCGGTAGTTGTGCGGTGGTTGTTGTGCGGTGGTTGTTGTTGCGGTGGCTGTTGTGCGGTGGTTGTTGTTGCGGCGGTTGTTGTGCGGTGGTTGTTGTTGCGGTGGTTGTTGTTGTGGTGGTTGTTGCGCGGTGGTTGTTGTTGCGGTGGTTGTTGTTGTGGTGGTTGTTGTTGCGGTGGTTGTTGTTGCGGTGGTTGTTGTGCGGTGGTTGTTGGTGCGGTGGTTGTTGTGCGGTGGTTGTTGTGCGGTGGTTGTTGTTGTGGTGGTTGTTGCGCGGTGGTTGTTGTTGCGGTGATTGTTGTTGTGGTGGTTGTTGTTGCGGTGGTTGTTGTGCGGTGGTTGTTGTTGCGGTGTTTGTTGTGCGGTGGTTGTTGTGTAGGTGGTTGTTGTGTAGGTGGTTGTTGTTGCAGTGGTTGTTTTGCGGTGGTTGTGCGGTGGTTGTTGTGTGGTAGTTGTTGTTCCGGTGGTTGTTGTGCGGTGGTTGTTGTTGCGGTGACTGTTGTTGCGGTGGTTGTTGTTGCAGTGGGTGTTGTGCGGTGGTTGTTGCGCGGTGGTTGTTGTGCGGTGGTTGTTGCGGTGGTTGTTGTGCGGTGGTTGTTGTTGCGGTAGTTGTGCGGTGGTTTTCTTGCGGTGGTTGTTGTTGCAGTGGTTGTTGCGGTGGTTGTTGTGCGGTGGTTGTTGTTGCAGTGGTTGTTGTTCCGGTGGTTGTTGTGCGGTGACTGTTGTTGCGGTGGTTGTTGTTGCAGTGGCTGTTGTGCGGTGGTTGTTGCGCGACGGTTATTGTTGCGGTGGTTGTTGTGGTGGTTGTTGTGCGGTGGTTTTCTTGCGGTGGTTGTTGTTGCAGTGGTTGTTGCGGTGGTTGTTGTGCGGTGGTTGTTGTGCGGTGGTTGTTCTTCTGGTGGCTGTTGTTGCGGTGGTTCTGTGGCGGTGGTTGTTGTGCGGTGGTTGTTGTGTGGTGGTTGTTGTTGTAGTGTTGTTGTGCGGTGGTTGTTGTTGCGGTGGTTGTTGTGCGGTGGTTGTTGTTTCGGTGGTTCTTGTTGCGGTGGTTGTTGTTGCGGTAGTTGTTGTGCGGTGGTTGTTGCGCGATGGTTGTTGTTGCGGTGGTTGTTGCGGTGGTTGTTGTGCGGTGGTTGTTGTTGCGGTGGTTGTTGCGCGGTGGTTGTTGTTGCGGTGGATGTTGTGCGGTGGTTGTTGGTGCGGTGGTTGTTGTGCGGTGGTTGTTGTGCGGTGGTTGTTGTTGCGGAAGTTGTTGTGCGGTGGTTGTTTTGTGGTGGTTGTTGTTCTGGTGGGTGTTGTGTGGTGGTTGTTGTGCGGTAGTTGTTGCAGTGGTTGTTGTGCGGTGGTTGTTGCGGTGGTTGTTGTGCGGTGGTTGTGTTGTGGTGGTTGTTGTGCGGTTGTTTTTGTTGCGGTGGTTGTTGTTGCGGTGGTTGTTGTTGCACTGGTTGTTTTGCGGTGGTTGTGTGGTGGTTGTTGTGTGGTAGTTGTTGTTCCGGTGGTTGTTGTGCGGTGGTAGTTGTTGCAGTGGTTGTTGTTGCGGTGGTTGTTGTTGCGGTGGTTGTTGCGGTGGTTGTTGTGCGGTGGTTGTTGTACGGTGGTTGTTGTTGCGGTGGTTGGTGTTGCGGTGGTTGTTGTTGCAGTCGTTGTTGTGCGGTGGTAGTTGTTGCAGTGGTCGTCGTTGCGGTGGTTGTTGCTGCGGCAGTTGTTGTGCGGTGGTTGTTGTTGCGGTGGTTGTTGTTGTGGTGGTTGTTTTGCGGTGGTTGTTGTTGCCGTGGTTGTTGTTGCGGTGGTTGTTCCGGTGGTTGTTGCAGTGGTTGTTGTGCAGTGGTTGTTGTTGCGGTGGTTGTTGTGCGGTGGTTGTTGTTGCGGTGGTTGTTGTTGCGGTGGTTGTTCCGGTGGTTGTCCCGGTGGTTGTTCCTGTGGTGTTTGTTGTTGCGGTGGTTGTTGTGCGGTGGTAGTTGTTGCAGTGGTTGTTGTTGCGGTGGTTTTTGTTGTTGCGGTGGTTGTTGTTGCGGTGGTTGTTGTTGCAGTGGTTTTTTTGCGGTGGTTGTGCGGTGGTTGTTGTTGCAGTGGGTGCTGTGCGGTGGTTGTTGCGGTGGTGGTTGTTGCGGTGGTTGTTGTGCGGTGGTTGTTGTTGCGTTAGTTGTGCGGTGGTTGTTCTTGCGGTGGTTGTTGTTGCGGTAGTTGTGCGGTGGTTGTTGTTGCGGTGGTTGTTGTTGCGGTGGCTGTTGTGCGGTGGTTGTTGTTGCGGTGGTTGTTGTTGTGGTGGTTGTTGCGCGGTGGTTGTTGTTGTGGTGGTTGTTGTTGCGGTGGTTGTTGTGCGGTGGTTGTTGTTGCGGTGTTTGTTGTGCGGTGGTTGTTGTTTTGGTGGTTGTTGTGTAGGTGGTTGTTGTTGCAGTGGTTGTTTTGCGGTGGTTGTGCGGTGGTTGTTGTGTGGTAGTTGTTGTTCCGGTGGTTGTTGTGCGGTGGTTGTTGTTGCGGTGACTGTTGTTGCGGTGGTTGTTGTTGCAGTGGGTGTTGTGCGGTGGTTGTTGCGCGATGGTTGTTGTGCGGTGGTTGTTGCGGTGGTTGTTGTGCGGTGGTTGTTGTTGCGGTAGTTGTGCGGTGGTTTTCTTGCGGTGGTTGTTGTTGCAGTGGTTGTTGCGGTGGTTGTTGTGCGGTGGTTGTTGTGCGGTGGTAATTGTTGCAGTGGTTGTTGTTCCGGTGGTTGTTGTGCGGTGACTGTTGTTGCGGTGGTTGTTGTTGCAGTGGCTGTTGTGCGGTGGTTGTTGCGCGACGGTTATTGTTGCGGTGGTTGTTGTGGTGGTTGTTGTGCGGTGGTTTTCTTGCGGTGGTTGTTGTTGCAGTGGTTGTTGCGGTGGTTGTTGTGCGGTGGTTGTTGTGCGGTGGTTGTTCTTCTGGTGGCTGTTGTTGCGGTGGTTGTTGTTGTGGTGGTTGTTGTGCGGTGGTTGTTGTGTGGTGGTTGATGTTGTAGTGTTGTTGTGCGGTGGTTGTTGTTGCGGTGGTTGTTGTGCGGTGGTTGTTGTTGCGGTGGTTGTTGTTGCGGTGGTTGTTGTTGCGGTGGTTGTTGTTGCAGTGGTTGTTGTTGTGGTGGTTGTTGCGCGGTGGTTGTTGTTGTGGTGGTTGTTGTTGCGGTGGTTGTTGTGTGGTGGTTGTTGTTGCGGTGTTTGTTGTGCGGTGGTTGTTGTTTTGGTGGTTGTTGTATAGGTAGTTGTTGTTGCAGTGGTTGTTTTGCGGTGGTTGTGCGGTGGTTGTTGTGTGGTAGTTGTTGTTCCGGTGGTTGTTGTGCGGTGGTTGTTGTTGCGGTGACTGTTGTTGCGGTGGTTGTTGTTGCAGTGGGTGTTGTGCGGTGGTTGTTGCGCGATGGTTGTTGTGCGGTGGTTGTTGCGGTGGTTGTTGTGCGGTGGTTGTTGTTGCGGTAGTTGTGCGGTGGTTTTCTTGCGGTGGTTGTTGTTGCAGTGGTTGTTGCGGTGGTTGTTGTGCGGTGGTTGTTGTGCGGTGGTAATTGTTGCAGTGGTTGTTGTTCCGGTGGTTGTTGTGCGGTGACTGTTGTTGCGGTGGTTGTTGTTGCAGTGGCTGTTGTGCGGTGGTTGTTGCGCGACGGTTATTGTTGCGGTGGTTGTTGTGGTGGTTGTTGTGCGGTGGTTTTCTTGCGGTGGTTGTTGTTGCAGCGGTTGTTGCGGTGGTTGTTGTGCGGTGGTTGTTGTGCGGTGGTTGTTCTTCTGGTGGCTGTTGTTGCGGTGGTTGTTGTTGCGGTGGTTGTTGTGCGGTGGTTGTTGCGCGATGGTTATTGTTGCGGTGGTTTTTTCGGTGGTTGTTGAGTGGTGGTTGTTGTTGCAGTAGTTGTGCGGTGGTTTTCTTGCAGTGGTTGTTGTTGCGGTGGTTGTTGCGGTGGTTGTTGTGCGGTGGTTGTTTTTCCGGTGGTTGTTGTGCGGTGGTAGTTGTTGCAGTGGTCGTCGTTGCGGTGGTTGTTGTTGCGGCAGTTGTTGTGCGGTGGTTGTTGTTGCGGTGGTTGTTGTTGTGGTGGTTGTTTTGCGGTGGTTGTTGTTGCCGTGGTTGTTGTTGCGGTGCTTGTTCCGGTGGTTGTTGCAGTGGTTGTTGTGCAGTGGTTGTTGTTGCGGTGGTTGTTGTGCGGTGGTTGTTGTTGCGGTGGTTGTTGTTGCGGTGGTTGTTCCGGTGGTTGTTCCAGTGGTTGTTCCTGTGGTGTTTGTTGTTGCGGTGGTTGTTGTGCGGTGGTAGTTGTTGCAGTGGTTGTTGTTGCGGTGGTTTTTGTTGCGGTGGTTGTTGTTGCGGTGGTTGTTGTTGCAGTGGTTGTTGCGGTGGTGGTTGTTGCGGTGGTTGTTGTGCGGTGGTTGTTGTTGCGTTAGTTGTGCGGTGGTTGTTCTTGCGGTGGTTGTTGTTGCGGTAGTTGTGCGGTGGTTGTTGTTGCGGTGGTTGTTGTTGCAGTGGGTGTTGTGCGGTGGTTGTTGCGCGATGGTTGTTGTGCGGTGGTTGTTGCGGTGGTTGTTGTGCGGTGGTTGTTGTTGCGGTAGTTGTGCGGTGGTTTTCTTGCGGTGGTTGTTGTTGCAGTGGTTGTTGCGGTGGTTGTTGTGCGGTGGTTGTTGTGCGGTGGTAATTGTTGCAGTGGTTGTTGTTCCGGTGGTTGTTGTGCGGTGACTGTTGTTGCGGTGGTTGTTGTTGCAGTGGATGTTGTGCGGTGGTTGTTGCGCGACGGTTATTGTTGCGGTGGTTGTTGTGGTGGTTGTTGTGCGGTGGTTTTCTTGCGGTGGTTGTTGTTGCAGTGGTTGTTGCGGTGGTTGTTGTGCGGTGGTTGTTGTGCGGTGGTTGTTCTTCTGGTGGCTGTTGTTGCGGTGGTTGTTGTTGCGGTGGTTGTTGTGCGGTGGTTGTTGTGTGGTGGTTGTTGTTGTAGTGTTGTTGTGCGGTGGTTGTTGTTGCGGTGGTTGTTGTGCGGTGGTTGTTGTTTCGGTGGTTCTTGTTGCGGTGGTTGTTGTTGCGGTAGTTGTTGTGCGGTGGTTGTTGCGCGATGGTTGTTGTTGCGGTGGTTGTTGCGGTGGTTGTTGTGCGGTGGTTGTTGTTGCGGTGGTTGTTGCGCGGTGGTTGTTGTTGCGGTGGTTGTTGTGCGGTGGTTGTTGGTGCGGTGGTTGTTGTGCGGTGGTTGTTGTGCGGTGGTTGTTGTTGCGGAAGTTGTTGTGCGGTGGTTGTTTTGTGGTAGTTGTTGTTCTGGTGGGTGTTGTGTGGTGGTTGTTGTGCGGTAGTTGTTGCAGTGGTTGTTGTGCGGTGGTTGTTGCGGTGGTTGTTGTGCGGTGGTTGTGTTGTGGTGGTTGTTGTGCGGTTGTTTTTGTTGCGGTGGTTGTTGTTGCGGTGGTTGTTGTTGCACTGGTTGTTTTGCGGTGGTTGTGTGGTGGTTGTTGTGTGGTAGTTGTTGTTCCGGTGGTTGTTGTGCGGTGGTAGTTGTTGCAGTGGTTGTTGTTGCGGTGGTTGTTGTTGCGGTGGTTGTTGCGGTGGTTGTTGTGCGGTGGTTGTTGTACGGTGGTTGTTGTTGCGGTGGTTGGTGTTGCGGTGGTTGTTGTTGCAGTCGTTGTTGTGCGGTGGTAGTTGTTGCAGTGGTCGTCGTTGCGGTGGTTGTTGCTGCGGCAGTTGTTGTGCGGTGGTTGTTGTTGCGGTGGTTGTTGTTGTGGTGGTTGTTTTGCGGTGGTTGTTGTTGCCGTGGTTGTTGTTGCGGTGGTTGTTCCGGTGGTTGTTGCAGTGGTTGTTGTGCAGTGGTTGTTGTTGCGGTGGTTGTTGTGCGGTGGTTGTTGTTGCGGTGGTTGTTGTTGCGGTGGTTGTTCCGGTGGTTGTCCCGGTGGTTGTTCCTGTGGTGTTTGTTGTTGCGGTGGTTGTTGTGCGGTGGTAGTTGTTGCAGTGGTTGTTGTTGCGGTGGTTTTTGTTGTTGCGGTGGTTGTTGTTGCGGTGGTTGTTGTTGCAGTGGTTTTTTTGCGGTGGTTGTGCGGTGGTTGTTGTTGCAGTGGGTGCTGTGCGGTGGTTGTTGCGGTGGTGGTTGTTGCGGTGGTTGTTGTGCGGTGGTTGTTGTTGCGTTAGTTGTGCGGTGGTTGTTCTTGCGGTGGTTGTTGTTGCGGTAGTTGTGCGGTGGTTGTTGTTGCGGTGGTTGTTGTTGCGGTGGCTGTTGTGCGGTGGTTGTTGTTGCGGTGGTTGTTGTTGTGGTGGTTGTTGCGCGGTGGTTGTTGTTGTGGTGGTTGTTGTTGCGGTGGTTGTTGTGCGGTGGTTGTTGTTGCGGTGTTTGTTGTGCGGTGGTTGTTGTTTTGGTGGTTGTTGTGTAGGTGGTTGTTGTTGCAGTGGTTGTTTTGCGGTGGTTGTGCGGTGGTTGTTGTGTGGTAGTTGTTGTTCCGGTGGTTGTTGTGCGGTGGTTGTTGTTGCGGTGACTGTTGTTGCGGTGGTTGTTGTTGCAGTGGGTGTTGTGCGGTGGTTGTTGCGCGATGGTTGTTGTGCGGTGGTTGTTGCGGTGGTTGTTGTGCGGTGGTTGTTGTTGCGGTAGTTGTGCGGTGGTTTTCTTGCGGTGGTTGTTGTTGCAGTGGTTGTTGCGGTGGTTGTTGTGCGGTGGTTGTTGTGCGGTGGTAATTGTTGCAGTGGTTGTTGTTCCGGTGGTTGTTGTGCGGTGACTGTTGTTGCGGTGGTTGTTGTTGCAGTGGCTGTTGTGCGGTGGTTGTTGCGCGACGGTTATTGTTGCGGTGGTTGTTGTGGTGGTTGTTGTGCGGTGGTTTTCTTGCGGTGGTTGTTGTTGCAGTGGTTGTTGCGGTGGTTGTTGTGCGGTGGTTGTTGTGCGGTGGTTGTTCTTCTGGTGGCTGTTGTTGCGGTGGTTGTTGTTGTGGTGGTTGTTGTGCGGTGGTTGTTGTGTGGTGGTTGATGTTGTAGTGTTGTTGTGCGGTGGTTGTTGTTGCGGTGGTTGTTGTGCGGTGGTTGTTGTTGCGGTGGTTGTTGTTGCGGTGGTTGTTGTTGCGGTGGTTGTTGTTGCAGTGGTTGTTGTTGTGGTGGTTGTTGCGCGGTGGTTGTTGTTGTGGTGGTTGTTGTTGCGGTGGTTGTTGTGTGGTGGTTGTTGTTGCGGTGTTTGTTGTGCGGTGGTTGTTGTTTTGGTGGTTGTTGTATAGGTAGTTGTTGTTGCAGTGGTTGTTTTGCGGTGGTTGTGCGGTGGTTGTTGTGTGGTAGTTGTTGTTCCGGTGGTTGTTGTGCGGTGGTTGTTGTTGCGGTGACTGTTGTTGCGGTGGTTGTTGTTGCAGTGGGTGTTGTGCGGTGGTTGTTGCGCGATGGTTGTTGTGCGGTGGTTGTTGCGGTGGTTGTTGTGCGGTGGTTGTTGTTGCGGTAGTTGTGCGGTGGTTTTCTTGCGGTGGTTGTTGTTGCAGTGGTTGTTGCGGTGGTTGTTGTGCGGTGGTTGTTGTGCGGTGGTAATTGTTGCAGTGGTTGTTGTTCCGGTGGTTGTTGTGCGGTGACTGTTGTTGCGGTGGTTGTTGTTGCAGTGGCTGTTGTGCGGTGGTTGTTGCGCGACGGTTATTGTTGCGGTGGTTGTTGTGGTGGTTGTTGTGCGGTGGTTTTCTTGCGGTGGTTGTTGTTGCAGCGGTTGTTGCGGTGGTTGTTGTGCGGTGGTTGTTGTGCGGTGGTTGTTCTTCTGGTGGCTGTTGTTGCGGTGGTTGTTGTTGCGGTGGTTGTTGTGCGGTGGTTGTTGTGTGGTGGTTGTTGTTGTAGTGTTGTTGTGCGGTGGTTGTTGTTGCGGTGGTTGTTGTGCGGTGGTTGTTGTTTCGGTGGTTGTTGTTGCGGTGGTTGTTGTTGCGGTGGTTGTTGTTGCAGTGGTTGTTTTGCGGTGGTTGTTGTTGCAGTGGTTGTTTTGCGGTGGTTGTGTGGTGGTTGTTGTGTGGTAGTTGTTGTTCCGGTGGTTGTTGTGCGGTGGTAGTTGTTGCAGTGGTTGTTGTTGCGGTAGTTGTTGTGCGGTGGTTGTTGCGCGATGGTTGTTGTTGCGGTGGTTGTTGCGGTGGTTGTTGTGCGGTGGTTGTTGTTGCGGTGGTTGTTGCGCGGTGGTTGTTGTTGCGGTGGTTGTTGTGCGGTGGTTGTTGGTGCGGTGGTTGTTGTGCGGTGGTTGTTGTTGCGGTGGTTGTTGTTGCGGAAGTTGTTGTGCGGTGGTTGTTGTGTGGTGGTTGTTGTTCTGGTGCGTGTTGTGTGGTGGTTGTTGTGCGGTAGTTGTTGTTGCAGTGGTTGTTGTGCGTTGGTTGTTGCGGTGGTTGTTGTGCGGTGGTTGTGTTGTGGTGGTTGTTGTGCGGTTGTTTTTGTTGCGGTGGTTGTTTTGCGGTGGTTGTGTGGTGGTTGTTGTGTGGTAGTTGTTGTTCCGGTGGTTGTTGTGCGGTGGTAGTTGTTGCAGTGGTTGTTGTTGCGGTGGTTGTTGTTGCGGTGGTTGTTGCGGTGGTTGTTGTGCGGTGGTTGTTGTACGGTGGTTGTTGTTGCGGTGGTTGGTGTTGCGGTGGTTGTTGTTGCAGTGGTTGTTGTGCGGTGGTTGTTGTTGCAGTGGTTGTTGTTGCAGTAGTTCTGCGGTAGTTGTTCTGCGGTGGTTGTTGTTGCGGTGACTGTTGTTGCGGTGGTTGTTGTTGCAGTGGGTGTTGTGCGGTGGTTGTTGCGCGATGGTTATTGTTGCGGTGGTTGTTTCGGTGGTTGTTGTGTGGTGGTTGTTGTTGCAGTAGTTGTGCGGTGGTTTTCTTGCAGTGGTTGTTGTTGCGGTGGTTGTTGCGGTGGTTGTTGTGCGGTGGTTGTTTTTCCGGTGGTTGTTGTGCGGTGGTAGTTGTTGCAGTGGTCGTCGTTGCGGTGGTTGTTGTTGCGGCAGTTGTTGTGCGGTGGTTGTTGTTGCGGTGGTTGTTGTTGTGGTGGTTGTTTTGCGGTGGTTGTTGTTGCCGTGGTTGTTGTTGCGGTGGTTGTTCCGGTGGTTGTTGCAGTGGTTGTTGTGCAGTGGTTGTTGTTGCGGTGGTTGTTGTGCGGTGGTTGTTGTTGCGGTGGTTGTTGTTGCGGTGGTTGTTCCGGTGGTTGTCCCGGTGGTTGTTCCTGTGGTGTTTGTTGTTGCGGTGGTTGTTGTGCGGTGGTAGTTGTTGCAGTGGTTGTTGTTGCGGTGGTTATTGTTGTTGCGGTGGTTGTTGTTGCGGTGGTTGTTGTTGCGGTGGTTGTTGTTGCGGTGGTTGTGCGGTGGTTGTTGTTGCAGTGGGTGTTGTGCGGTGGTTGTTGCGGTGGTGGTTGTTGCGGTGGTTGTTGCGGTGGTTGTTGTTGCGTTATTTGTGCGGTGGTTGTTGTTGCGGTGGTTGTTGTTGCGGTAGTTGTGCGGTGGTTGTTGTGCGGTGGTTGTTGTTGCGGTGGCTGTTGTGCGGTGGTTGTTGTTGCGGTGGTTGTTGTTGTGGTGGTTGTTGCGCGGTGGTTGTTGTTGTGGTGGTTGTTGTTGCGGTGGTTGTTGTGCGGTGGTTGTTGTTGCGGTGTTTGTTGTGCGGTGGTTGTTGTTTTGGTGGTTGTTGTGTAGGTGGTTGTTGTTGCAGTGGTTGTTTTGCGGTGGTTGTGCGGTGGTTGTTGTGTGGTAGTTGTTGTTCCGGTGGTTGTTGTGCGGTGGTTGTTGGTGCGGTGACTGTTGTTGCGGTGGTTGTTGTTGCAGTGGGTGTTGTGCGGTGGTTGTTGCGCGATGGTTGTTGTGCGGTGGTTGTTGCGGTGGTTGTTGTGCGGTGGTTGTTGTTGCGGTAGTTGTGCGGTGGTTTTCTTGCGGTGGTTGTTGTTGCAGTGGTTGTTGCGGTGGTTGTTGTGCGGTGGTTGTTGTGCGGTGACTGTTGTTGCGGTGGTTGTTGTTGCAGTGGCTGTTGTGCGGTGGTTGTTGCGCGACGGTTATTGTTGCGGTGGTTGTTGTGGTGGTTGTTGTGCGGTGGTTTTCTTGCGGTGGTTGTTGTTGCAGTGGTTGTTGCGGTGGTTGTTGTGCGGTGGTTGTTGTGCGGTGGTTGTTCTTCTGGTGGCTGTTGTTGCGGTGGTTGTTGTTGTGGTGGTTGTTGTGCGGTGGTTGTTGTGTGGTGGTTGTTGTTGTAGTGTTGTTGTGCGGTGGTTGTTGTTGCGGTGGTTGTTGTGCGGTGGTTGTTGTTGCGGTGGTTGTTGTTGCGGTGGTTGTTGTTGCGGTGGTTGTTGTTGCAGTGGTTGTTGTTGTGGTGGTTGTTGCGCGGTGGTTGTTGTTGTGGTGGTTGTTGTTGCGGTGGTTGTTGTGTGGTGGTTGTTGTTGCGGTGTTTGTTGTGCGGTGGTTGTTGTTTTGGTGGTTGTTGTATAGGTGGTTGTTGTTGCAGTGGTTGTTTTGCGGTGGTTGTGCGGTGGTTGTTGTGTGGTAGTTGTTGTTCCGGTGGTTGTTGTGCGGTGGTTGTTATTGCGGTGACTGTTGTTGCGGTGGTTGTTGTTGCAGTGGGTGTTGTGCGGTGGTTGTTGCGCGATGGTTGTTGTGCGGTGGTTGTTGCGGTGGTTGTTGTGCAGTGGTTGTTGTTGCGGTAGTTGTGCGGTGGTTTTCTTGCGGTGGTTGTTGTTGCAGTGGTTGTTGCGGTGGTTGTTGTGCGGTGGTTGTTGTGCGGTGGTAATTGTTGCAGTGGTTGTTGTTCCGGTGGTTGTTGTGCGGTGACTGTTGTTGCGGTGGTTGTTGTTGCAGTGGCTGTTGTGCGGTGGTTGTTGCGCGACGGTTATTGTTGCGGTGGTTGTTGTGGTGGTTGTTGTGCGGTGGTTTTCTTGCGGTGGTTGTTGTTGCAGTGGTTGTTGCGGTGGTTGTTGTGCGGTGGTTGTTGTGCGGTGGTTGTTCTTCTGGTGGCTGTTGTTGCGGTGGTTGTTGTTGCGGTGGTTGTTGTGCGGTGGTTGTTGTGTGGTGGTTGTTGTTGTAGTGTTGTTGTGCGGTGGTTGTTGTTGCGGTGGTTGTTGTTTCGGTGGTTGTTGTTGCGGTGGTTGTTGTTGCGGTGGTTGTTGTTGCGGTGGTTGTTGTTGCAGTGGTTGTTTTGCGGTGGTTGTTGTTGCAGTGGTTGTTTTGCGGTGGTTGTGTGGTGGTTGTTGTGTGGTAGTTGTTGTTCCGGTGGTTGTTGTGCGGTGGTAGTTGTTGCAGTGGTTGTTGTTGCGGTAGTTGTTGTGCGGTGGTTGTTGCGCGATGGTTGTTGTTGCGGTGGTTGTTGCGGTGGTTGTTGTGCGGTGGTTGTTGTTGCGGTGGTTGTTGCGCGGTGGTTGTTGTTGCGGTGGTTGTTGTGCGGTGGTTGTTGGTGCGGTGGTTGTTGTGCGGTGGTTGTTGGTGCGGTGGTTGTTGTTGCGGAAGTTGTTGTGCGGTGGTTGTTGTGTGGTGGTTGTTGTTCTGGTGGGTGTTGTGTGGTGGTTGTTGTGCGGTAGTTGTTGTTGCAGTGGTTGTTGTGCGTTGGTTGTTGTGCGGTGGTTGTTGTGCGGTGGTTGTGTTTTGGTGGTTGTTGTGCGGTTGTTTTTGTTGCGGTGGTTGTTGTTGCGGTGGTTGTTGTTGCACTGGTTGTTTTGCGGTGGTTGTGTGGTGGTTGTTGTGTGGTAGTTGTTGTTCCGGTGGTTGTTGTGCGGTGGTAGTTGTTGCAGTGGTTGTTGTTGCGGTGGTTGTTGTTGCGGTGGTTGTTGCGGTGGTTGTTGTGCGGTGGTTAATGTACGGTGGTTGTTGTTGCGGTGGTTGGTGTTGCGGTGGTTGTTGTTGCAGTGGTTGTTGTGCGGTGGTTGTTGTTGCAGTGGTTGTTGTTGCAGTAGTTCTGCGGTAGTTGTTCTGCGGTGGTTGTTGTTGCGGTGACTGTTGTTGCGGTGGTTGTTGTTGCAGTGGGTGTTGTGCGGTGGTTGTTGCGCGATGGTTATTGTTGCGGTGGTTGTTGTGCGGTGGTTGTTGTGTGGTGGTTGTTGTTGCAGTAGTTGTGCGGTGGTTTTCTTGCAGTGGTTGTTGTTGCGGTGGTTGTTGCGGTGGTTGTTGTGCGGTGGTTGTTTTTCCGGTGGTTGTTGTGCGGTGGTAGTTGTTGCAGTGGTCGTCGTTGCGGTGGTTGTTGTTGCGGCAGTTGTTGTGCGGTGGTTGTTGTTGCGGTGGTTGTTGTTGTGGTGGTTGTTTTGCGGTGGTTGTTGTTGCCGTGGTTGTTGTTGCGGTGGTTGTTCCGGTGGTTGTTGCAGTGGTTGTTGTGCAGTGGTTGTTGTTGCGGTGGTTGTTGTGCGGTGGTTGTTGTTGCGGTGGTTGTTGTTGCGGTGGTTGTTCCGGTGGTTGTCCCGGTGGTTGTTCCTGTGGTGTTTGTTGTTGCGGTGGTTGTTGTGCGGTGGTAGTTGTTGCAGTGGTTGTTGTTGCGGTGGTTTTTGTTGTTGCGGTGGTTGTTGTTGCGGTGGTTGTTGTTGTAGTGGTTTTTTTGCGGTGGTTGTGCGGTGGTTGTTGTTGCAGTGGGTGTTGTGCGGTGGTTGTTGCGTTGCTGGTTGTTGCGGTGGTTGTTGTGCGGTGGTTGTTGTTGCGTTAGTTGTGCGGTGGTTGTTCCTGCGGTGGTTGTTGTTGCGGTAGTTGTGCGGTGGTTGTTGTGCGGTGGTTGTTGTTGCGGTGGCTGTTGTGCGGTGGTTGTTGTTGCGGTGGTTGTTGTTGTGGTGGTTGTTTCGCGGTGGTTGTTGTTGTGGTGGTTGTTGTTGCAGTGGTTGTTGTGCGGTGGTTGTTGTTGCGGTGTTTGTTGTGCGGTGGTTGTTGTTTTGGTGGTTGTTGTGTAGGTGGTTGTTGTTGCAGTGGTTGTTTTGCGATGGTTGTGCGGTGGTTGTTGTGTGGTAGTTGTTGTTCCGGTGGTTGTTGTGCGGTGGTTGTTGTTGCGGTGACTGTTGTTGCGGTGGTTGTTGTTGCAGTGGGTGTTGTGCGGTGGTTGTTGCGCGATGGTTGTTGTGCGGTGGTTGTTGCGGTGGTTGTTGTGCGGTGGTTGTTGTTGCGGTAGTTGTGCGGTGGTTTTCTTGCGGTGGTTGTTGTTGCAGTGGTTGTTGCGGTGGTTGTTGTGCGGTGGTTTTTGTGCGGTGGTAATTGTTGCAGTGGTTGTTGTTCCGGTGGTTGTTGTGCGGTGACTGTTGTTGCGGTGGTTGTTGTTGCAGTGGCTGTTGTGCGGTGGTTGTTGCGCGACGGTTATTGTTGCGGTGGTTGTTGTGGTGGTTGTTGTGCGGTGGTTTTCTTGCGGTGGTTGTTGTTGCAGTGGTTGTTGCGGTGGTTGTTGTGCGGTGGTTGTTGTGCGGTGGTTGTTCTTCTGGTGGCTGTTGTTGCGGTGGTTGTTGTTGCGGTGGTTGTTGTGCGGTGGTTGTTGTGTGGTGGTTGTTGTTGTAGTGTTGTTGTGCGGTGGTTGTTGTTGCGGTGGTTGTTGTGCGGTGGTTGTTGTTTCGGTGGTTGTTGTTGCGGTGGTTGTTGTTGCGGTGGTTGTTGTTGCAGTGGTTGTTTTGCGGTGGTTGTTGTTGCAGTGGTTGTTTTGCGGTGGTTGTGTGGTGGTTGTTGTGTGGTAGTTGTTGTTCCGGTGGTTGTTGTGCGGTGGTAGTTGTTGCAGTGGTTGTTGTTGCGGTAGTTGTTGTGCGGTGGTTGTTGCGCGATGGTTGTTGTTGCGGTGGTTGTTGCGGTGGTTGTTGTGCGGTGGTTGTTGTTGCGGTGGTTGTTGCGCGGTGGTTGTTGTTGCGGTGGTTGTTGTGCGGTGGTTGTTGGTGCGGTGGTTGTTGTGCGGTGGTTGTTGTGCGGTGGTTGTTGTTGCGGAAGTTGTTGTGCGGTGGTTGTTGTGTGGTGGTTGTTGTTCTGGTGGGTGTTGTGTGGTGGTTGTTGTGCGGTAGTTGTTGTTGCAGTGGTTGTTGTGCGTTGGTTGTTGCGGTGGTTGTTGTGCGGTGGTTGTGTTGTGGTGGTTGTTGTGCGGTAGTTTTTGTTGCGGTGGTTGTTGTTGCGGTGGTTGTTGCGGTGGTTGTTGTGTGGTGGTTGTTGTGCGGTAGTTGTTGTTGCAGTGGTTGTTGTGCGTTGGTTGTTGCGGTGGTTGTTGTGCGGTGGTTGTGTTGTGGTGGTTGTTGTGCGGTTGTTTTTGTTGCGGTGGTTGTTGTTGCGGTGGTTGTTGTTGCACTGGTTGTTTTGCGGTGGTTGTGTGGTGGTTGTTGTGTGGTAGTTGTTGTTCCGGTGGTTGTTGTGCGGTGGTAGTTGTTGCAGTGGTTGTTGTTGCGGTGGTTGTTGTTGCGGTGGTTGTTGCGGTGGTTGTTGTGCGGTGGTTGTTGTACGGTGGTTGTTGTTGCGGTGGTTGGTGTTGCGGTGGTTGTTGTTGCAGTGGTTGTTGTGCGGTGGTTGTTGTTGCAGTGGTTGTTGTTGCAGTAGTTCTGCGGTAGTTGTTCTGCGGTGGTTGTTGTTGCGGTGACTGTTGTTGCGGTGGTTGTTGTTGCAGTGGGTGTTGTGCGGTGGTTGTTGCGCGATGGTTATTGTTGCGGTGGTTGTTTCGGTGGTTGTTGTGTGGTGGTTGTTGTTGCAGTAGTTGTGCGGTGGTTTTCTTGCAGTGGTTGTTGTTGCGGTGGTTGTTGCGGTGGTTGTTGTGCGGTGGTTGTTTTTCCGGTGGTTGTTGTGCGGTGGTAGTTGTTGCAGTGGTCGTCGTTGCGGTGGTTGTTGCTGCGGCAGTTGTTGTGCGGTGGTTGTTGTTGCGGTGGTTGTTGTTGTGGTGGTTGTTTTGCGGTGGTTGTTGTTGCCGTGGTTGTTGTTGCGGTGGTTGTTCCGGTGGTTGTTGCAGCGGTTGTTGTGCAGTGGTTGTTGTTGCGGTGGTTGTTGTGCGGTGGTTGTTGTTGCGGTGGTTGTTGTTGCGGTGGTTGTTCCGGTGGTTGTCCCGGTGGTTGTTCCTGTGGTGTTTGTTGTTGCGGTGGTTGTTGTGCGGTGGTAGTTGTTGCAGTGGTTGTTGTTGCGGTGGTTTTTGTTGTTGCGGTGGTTGTTGTTGCGGTGGTTGTTGTTGCAGTGGTTTTTTTGCGGTGGTTGTGCGGTGGTTGTTGTTGCAGTGGGTGCTGTGCGGTGGTTGTTGCGGTGGTGGTTGTTGCGGTGGTTGTTGTGCGGTGGTTGTTGTTGCGTTAGTTGTGCGGTGGTTGTTCTTGCGGTGGTTGTTGTTGCGGTAGTTGTGCGGTGGTTGTTGCGGTGGTTGTTGTTGCGGTGGCTGTTGTGCGGTGGTTGTTGTTGCGGTGTTTGTTGTTGTGGTGGTTGTTGCGCGGTGGTTGTTGTTGTGGTGGTTGTTGTTGCGGTGGTTGTTGTGCGGTGGTTGTTGTTGCGGTGTTTGTTGTGCGGTGGTTGTTGTTTTGGTGGTTGTTGTGTAGGTGGTTGTTGTTGCAGTGGTTGTTGTTGCGGTAGTTGTGCGGTGGTTTTCTTGCGGTGGTTGTTGTTGCAGTGGTTGTTGCGGTGGTTGTTGTGCGGTGGTTGTTGTGCGGTGGTAATTGTTGCAGTGGTTGTTGTTCCGGTGGTTGTTGTGCGGTGACTGTTGTTGCGGTGGTTGTTGTTGCAGTGGCTGTTGTGCGGTGGTTGTTGCGCGACGGTTATTGTTGCGGTGGTTGTTGTGGTGGTTGTTGTGCGGTGGTTTTCTTGCGGTGGTTGTTGTTGCAGTGGTTGTTGCAGTGGTTGTTGTGCGGTGGTTGTTGTGCGGTGGTTGTTCTTCTGGTGGCTGTTGTTGCGGTGGTTGTTGTTGTGGTGGTGGTTGTGCGGTGGTTGTTGTGTGGTGGTTGTTGTTGTAGTGTTGTTGTGCGGTGGTTGTTGTTGCGGTGGTTGTTGTGCGGTGGTTGTTGCGCGGTGGTTGTTGTTGCGGTGGTTGTTGGTGCGGTGGTTGTTGTGCGGTGATTGTTGTGCGGTGGTTGTTGTGCGGTGGTTGTTGTTGCGGAAGTTGTTGTGCGGTGGTTGTTGTAGCAGTGGTTGTTGTTGCGGTGGTTGCTGTGCGGTGGTTGTTGTGTGGTGGTTGTTGTTCTGGTGGGTGTTGTGTGGTGATTGTTGTGCGGTAGTTGTTGTTGCAGTGGTTGTTGTGCGTTGGTTGTTGCGGTGGTTGTTGTGCGGTGGTTGTGTTGTGGTGGTTGTTGTGCGGTTGTTTTTGTTGCGGTGGTTGTTGTTGCGGTGGTTGTTTTGCGGTGGTTGTGCAGTGGTTGTTGTGTGGTAGTTGTTGTTCCGGTGGTTGGTGTGTGGTGGTTGTTGTTGCTGTGGTTGTTGTGCGGTGGTTGCTGTTGCGGTGACTGTTGTTGCGGTGGTTGTTGTTGCAGTGGGTGTTGTGCGGTGGTTGTTGCGCGATGGTTGTTGTTGCGGTGGTTGTTGCGGTGGTTGTTGTGCGGTGGTTGTTGTTGCGGTAGTTGTGCGGTGGTTGTTCTTGCGGTGGTTGTTGTTTCAGTGGTTGTTGCGGTGGTTGTTGTTGCAGTGGTTGTTGTTGTGGTGGTTGTTGCGAGGTGGTTGTTGTTGCGGTGGTTGTTGTTGAGTGGTTGTTGTTGCGGTGGTTGTTTTGCGGTGGTTGTTGTTGCGGTGGTTGTTGTTGAGGTGGTTGTTGTTGCGGTGGTTGTTTTGCAGTGGTTGTTGTAGTGGTTGTTGTTGCGGTGGTTGTTGTTGTGGTGGTTGTTGTTGGGGTGGCTGTTGTGCAGTTGTTGTTGGTGAGGTGGTTGTTGTGCGGTGGTTGTTGTGCGGTGGTTGTTGTGGCGGTGGTTGTTGTGCGGTGGTTGTTGTGCGGTGGTTGTTGTTGCGGTGGTTGTTGTTGCAGTGGGTGTTGTGCGGTGGTTGTTGCGCGATGGTTATTGTTGCGGTGGTTGTTTCGGTGGTTGTTGTGTGGTGGTTGTTGTTGCAGTAGTTGTGCGGTGGTTTTCTTGCAGTGGTTGTTGTTGCGGTGGTTGTTGTGCGGTGGTTGTTTTTCCGGTGGTTGTTGTGCGGTGGTAGTTGTTGCAGTGGTCGTCGTTGCGGTGGTTGTTGTTGCGGCAGTTGTTGTGCGGTGGTTGTTGTTGCGGTGGTTGTTGTTGTGGTGGTTGTTTTGCGGTGGTTGTTGTTGCCGTGGTTGTTGTTGCGGTGGTTGTTCCGGTGGTTGTTGCAGTGGTTGTTGTGCAGTGGTTGTTGTTGCGGTGGTTGTTGTGCGGTGGTTGTTGTTGCGGTGGTTGTTGTTGCGGTGGTTGTTCCGGTGGTTGTCCCGGTGGTTGTTCCTGTGGTGTTTGTTGTTGCGGTGGTTGTTGTGCGGTGGTAGTTGTTGCAGTGGTTGTTGTTGCGGTGGTTATTGTTGTTGCGGTGGTTGTTGTTGCGGTGGTTGTTGTTGCGGTGGTTGTTGTTGCGGTGGTTGTGCGGTGGTTGTTGTTGCAGTGGGTGTTGTGCGGTGGTTGTTGCGGTGGTGGTTGTTGCGGTGGTTGTTGCGGTGGTTGTTGTTGCGTTATTTGTGCGGTGGTTGTTGTTGCGGTGGTTGTTGTTGCGGTAGTTGTGCGGTGGTTGTTGTGCGGTGGTTGTTGTTGCGGTGGCTGTTGTGCGGTGGTTGTTGTTGCGGTGGTTGTTGTTGTGGTGGTTGTTGCGCGGTGGTTGTTGTTGTGGTGGTTGTTGTTGCGGTGGTTGTTGTGCGGTGGTTGTTGTTGCGGTGTTTGTTGTGCGGTGGTTGTTGTTTTGGTGGTTGTTGTGTAGGTGGTTGTTGTTGCAGTGGTTGTTTTGCGGTGGTTGTGCGGTGGTTGTTGTGTGGTAGTTGTTGTTCCGGTGGTTGTTGTGCGGTGGTTGTTGGTGCGGTGACTGTTGTTGCGGTGGTTGTTGTTGCAGTGGGTGTTGTGCGGTGGTTGTTGCGCGATGGTTGTTGTGCGGTGGTTGTTGCGGTGGTTGTTGTGCGGTGGTTGTTGTTGCGGTAGTTGTGCGGTGGTTT
This sequence comes from Strix aluco, assembly GCF_031877795.1. Lineage (NCBI taxonomy): Eukaryota > Metazoa > Chordata > Aves > Strigiformes > Strigidae > Strix > Strix aluco. Next base: position 22,514 of record NW_027436629.1, read on the forward strand.
TCTTGCGGTGGTTGTTGTTGCAGTGGTTGTTGCGGTGGTTGTTGTGCGGTGGTTGTTGTGCGGTGGTAATTGTTGCAGTGGTTGTTGTTCCGGTGGTTGTTGTGCGGTGACTGTTGTTGCGGTGGTTGTTGTTGCAGTGGCTGTTGTGCGGTGGTTGTTGCGCGACGGTTATTGTTGCGGTGGTTGTTGTGGTGGTTGTTGTGCGGTGGTTTTCTTGCGGTGGTTGTTGTTGCAGTGGTTGTTGCGGTGGTTGTTGTGCGGTGGTTGTTGTGCGGTGGTTGTTCTTCTGGTGGCTGTTGTTGCGGTGGTTGTTGTTGTGGTGGTTGTTGTGCGGTGGTTGTTGTGTGGTGGTTGTTGTTGTAGTGTTGTTGTGCGGTGGTTGTTGTTGCGGTGGTTGTTGTGCGGTGGTTGTTGTTGCGGTGGTTGTTGTGCGGTGGTTGTTGTTGCGGTGGTTGTTGTGCGGTGGTTGTTGTTTTGGTGGTTGTATTGTAGGTGGTTGTTGTTGCAGTGGTTGTTTTGCGATGGTTGTGCGGTGGTTGTTGTGTGGTAGTTGTTGTTCCGGTGGTTGTTGTGCGGTGGTTGTTGTTGCGGTGACTGTTGTTGCGGTGGTTGTTGTTGCAGTGGGTGTTGTGCGGTGGTTGTTGCGCGATGGTTGTTGTGCGGTGGTTGTTGCGGTGGTTGTTGTGCGGTGGTTGTTGTTGCGGTAGTTGTGCGGTGGTTTTCTTGCGGTGGTTGTTGTTGCAGTGGTTGTTGCGGTGGTTGTTGTGCGGTGGTTTTTGTGCGGTGGTAATTGTTGCAGTGGTTGTTGTTCCGGTGGTTGTTGTGCGGTGACTGTTGTTGCGGTGGTTGTTGTTGCAGTGGCTGTTGTGCGGTGGTTGTTGCGCGACGGTTATTGTTGCGGTGGTTGTTGTGGTGGTTGTTGTGCGGTGGTTTTCTTGCGGTGGTTGTTGTTGCAGTGGTTGTTGCGGTGGTTGTTGTGCGGTGGTTGTTGTGCGGTGGTTGTTCTTCTGGTGGCTGTTGTTGCGGTGGTTGTTGTTGCGGTGGTTGTTGTGCGGTGGTTGTTGTGTGGTGGTTGTTGTTGTAGTGTTGTTGTGCGGTGGTTGTTGTTGCGGTGGTTGTTGTGCGGTGGTTGTTGTTTCGGTGGTTGTTGTTGCGGTGGTTGTTGTTGCAGTGGTTGTTTTGCGGTGGTTGTTGTTGCAGTGGTTGTTTTGCGGTGGTTGTGTGGTGGTTGTTGTGTGGTAGTTGTTGTTCCGGTGGTTGTTGTGCGGTGGTAGTTGTTGCAGTGGTTGTTGTTGCGGTAGTTGTTGTGCGGTGGTTGTTGCGCGATGGTTGTTGTTGCGGTGGTTGTTGCGGTGGTTGTTGTGCGGTGGTTGTTGTTGCGGTGGTTGTTGCGCGGTGGTTGTTGTTGCGGTGGTTGTTGTGCGGTGGTTGTTGGTGCGGTGGTTGTTGTGCGGTGGTTGTTGTGCGGTGGTTGTTGTTGCGGAAGTTGTTGTGCGGTGGTTGTTGTGTGGTGGTTGTTGTTCTGGTGGGTGTTGTGTGGTGGTTGTTGTGCGGTAGTTGTTGTTGCAGTGGTTGTTGTGCGTTGGTTGTTGCGGTGGTTGTTGTGCGGTGGTTGTGTTGTGGTGGTTGTTGTGCGGTTGTTTTTGTTGCGGTGGTTGTTGTTGCGGTGGTTGTTGCGGTGGTTGTTGTGTGGTGGTTGTTGTGCGGTAGTTGTTGTTGCAGTGGTTGTTGTGCGTTGGTTGTTGCGGTGGTTGTTGTGCGGTGGTTGTGTTGTGGTGGTTGTTGTGCGGTTGTTTTTGTTGCGGTGGTTGTTGTTGCGGTGGTTGTTGTTGCACTGGTTGTTTTGCGGTGGTTGTGTGGTGGTTGTTGTGTGGTAGTTGTTGTTCCGGTGGTTGTTGTGCGGTGGTAGTTGTTGCAGTGGTTGTTGTTGCGGTGGTTGTTGTTGCGGTGGTTGTTGTGCGGTGGTTGTTGTACGGTGGTTGTTGTTGCGGTGGTTGGTGTTGCGGTGGTTGTTGTTGCAGTGGTTGTTGTGCGGTGGTTGTTGTTGCAGTGGTTGTTGTTGCAGTAGTTCTGCGGTAGTTGTTCTGCGGTGGTTGTTGTTGCGGTGACTGTTGTTGCGGTGGTTGTTGTTGCAGTGGGTGTTGTGCGGTGGTTGTTGCGCGATGGTTATTGTTGCGGTGGTTGTTTCGGTGGTTGTTGTGTGGTGGTTGTTGTTGCAGTAGTTGTGCGGTGGTTTTCTTGCAGTGGTTGTTGTTGCGGTGGTTGTTGCGGTGGTTGTTGTGCGGTGGTTGTTTTTCCGGTGGTTGTTGTGCGGTGGTAGTTGTTGCAGTGGTCGTCGTTGCGGTGGTTGTTGCTGCGGCAGTTGTTGTGCGGTGGTTGTTGTTGCGGTGGTTGTTGTTGTGGTGGTTGTTTTGCGGTGGTTGTTGTTGCCGTGGTTGTTGTTGCGGTGGTTGTTCCGGTGGTTGTTGCAGCGGTTGTTGTGCAGTGGTTGTTGTTGCGGTGGTTGTTGTGCGGTGGTTGTTGTTGCGGTGGTTGTTGTTGCGGTGGTTGTTCCGGTGGTTGTCCCGGTGGTTGTTCCTGTGGTGTTTGTTGTTGCGGTGGTTGTTGTGCGGTGGTAGTTGTTGCAGTGGTTGTTGTTGCGGTGGTTTTTGTTGTTGCGGTGGTTGTTGTTGCGGTGGTTGTTGTTGCAGTGGTTTTTTTGCGGTGGTTGTGCGGTGGTTGTTGTTGCAGTGGGTGCTGTGCGGTGGTTGTTGCGGTGGTGGTTGTTGCGGTGGTTGTTGTGCGGTGGTTGTTGTTGCGTTAGTTGTGCGGTGGTTGTTCTTGCGGTGGTTGTTGTTGCGGTAGTTGTGCGGTGGTTGTTGCGGTGGTTGTTGTTGCGGTGGCTGTTGTGCGGTGGTTGTTGTTGCGGTGTTTGTTGTTGTGGTGGTTGTTGCGCGGTGGTTGTTGTTGTGGTGGTTGTTGTTGCGGTGGTTGTTGTGCGGTGGTTGTTGTTGCGGTGTTTGTTGTGCGGTGGTTGTTGTTTTGGTGGTTGTTGTGTAGGTGGTTGTTGTTGCAGTGGTTGTTGTTGCGGTAGTTGTGCGGTGGTTTTCTTGCGGTGGTTGTTGTTGCAGTGGTTGTTGCGGTGGTTGTTGTGCGGTGGTTGTTGTGCGGTGGTAATTGTTGCAGTGGTTGTTGTTCCGGTGGTTGTTGTGCGGTGACTGTTGTTGCGGTGGTTGTTGTTGCAGTGGCTGTTGTGCGGTGGTTGTTGCGCGACGGTTATTGTTGCGGTGGTTGTTGTGGTGGTTGTTGTGCGGTGGTTTTCTTGCGGTGGTTGTTGTTGCAGTGGTTGTTGCAGTGGTTGTTGTGCGGTGGTTGTTGTGCGGTGGTTGTTCTTCTGGTGGCTGTTGTTGCGGTGGTTGTTGTTGTGGTGGTTGTTGTGCGGTGGTTGTTGTGTGGTGGTTGTTGTTGTAGTGTTGTTGTGCGGTGGTTGTTGTTGCGGTGGTTGTTGTGCGGTGGTTGTTGCGCGGTGGTTGTTGTTGCGGTGGTTGTTGGTGCGGTGGTTGTTGTGCGGTGATTGTTGTGCGGTGGTTGTTGTGCGGTGGTTGTTGTTGCGGAAGTTGTTGTGCGGTGGTTGTTGTAGCAGTGGTTGTTGTTGCGGTGGTTGCTGTGCGGTGGTTGTTGTGTGGTGGTTGTTGTTCTGGTGGGTGTTGTGTGGTGATTGTTGTGCGGTAGTTGTTGTTGCAGTGGTTGTTGTGCGTTGGTTGTTGCGGTGGTTGTTGTGCGGTGGTTGTGTTGTGGTGGTTGTTGTGCGGTTGTTTTTGTTGCGGTGGTTGTTGTTGCGGTGGTTGTTTTGCGGTGGTTGTGCAGTGGTTGTTGTGTGGTAGTTGTTGTTCCGGTGGTTGGTGTGTGGTGGTTGTTGTTGCTGTGGTTGTTGTGCGGTGGTTGCTGTTGCGGTGACTGTTGTTGCGGTGGTTGTTGTTGCAGTGGGTGTTGTGCGGTGGTTGTTGCGCGATGGTTGTTGTTGCGGTGGTTGTTGCGGTGGTTGTTGTGCGGTGGTTGTTGTTGCGGTAGTTGTGCGGTGGTTGTTCTTGCGGTGGTTGTTGTTGCAGTGGTTGTTGCGGTGGTTGTTGTTGCAGTGGTTGTTGTTGTGGTGGTTGTTGCGAGGTGGTTGTTGTTGCGGTGGTTGTTGTTGAGTGGTTGTTGTTGCGGTGGTTGTTTTGCGGTGGTTGTTGTTGCGGTGGTTGTTGTTGAGGTGGTTGTTGTTGCGGTGGTTGTTTTGCAGTGGTTGTTGTAGTGGTTGTTGTTGCGGTGGTTGTTGTTGTGGTGGTTGTTGTTGGGGTGGCTGTTGTGCAGTTGTTGTTGGTGAGGTGGTTGTTGTGCGGTGGTTGTTGTGCGGTGGTTGTTGTGGCGGTGGTTGTTGTGCGGTGGTTGTTGTGCGGTGGTTGTTGTTGCGGTGGTTGTTGCGCGGTGGTTGTTGTTGCGGTGGTTGTTGTGGTGGTGGTTGTTGTTGCGGTGGTTGTTGTGCGGTGGTTGTTGTTGTGGTGTTTGTTGTGCGGTGGTTGTTGTTTTGGTGGTTGTTGTGCGGTGGTTGTTGTTGCAGTGGTTGTTTTGCGGCGGTTGTGCGGTGGTTGTTGTGTGGTAGTTGTTGCGGTGGTTGTTGTGCGGTGGTTGTTGTTGCGGTGACTGTTGTTGCGGTGGTTGTTGTTGCAGTGGGTGTTGTGCGGTGGTTGTTGCACGATGGTTGTTGTGCGGTGGTTGTTCCGGTGGTTGTTGCAGTGGTTGTTGTGCAGTGGTTGTTGTTGCGGTGGTTGTTGTGCGGTGGTTGTTGTTGCGGTGGTTGTTGTTGCGGTGGTTGTTCCGGTGGTTGTCCCGGTGGTTGTTCCTGTGGTGTTTGTTGTTGCGGTGGTTGTTGTGCGGTGGTAGTTGTTGCAGTGGTTGTTGTTGCGGTGGTTATTGTTGTTGCGGTGGTTGTTGTTGCGGTGGTTGTTGTTGCGGTGGTTGTTGTTGCGGTGGTTGTGCGGTGGTTGTTGTTGCAGTGGGTGTTGTGCGGTGGTTGTTGCGGTGGTGGTTGTTGCGGTGGTTGTTGCGGTGGTTGTTGTTGCGTTATTTGTGCGGTGGTTGTTGTTGCGGTGGTTGTTGTTGCGGTAGTTGTGCGGTGGTTGTTGTGCGGTGGTTGTTGTTGCGGTGGCTGTTGTGCGGTGGTTGTTGTTGCGGTGGTTGTTGTTGTGGTGGTTGTTGCGCGGTGGTTGTTGTTGTGGTGGTTGTTGTTGCGGTGGTTGTTGTGCGGTGGTTGTTGTTGCGGTGTTTGTTGTGCGGTGGTTGTTGTTTTGGTGGTTGTTGTGTAGGTGGTTGTTGTTGCAGTGGTTGTTTTGCGGTGGTTGTGCGGTGGTTGTTGTGTGGTAGTTGTTGTTCCGGTGGTTGTTGTGCGGTGGTTGTTGGTGCGGTGACTGTTGTTGCGGTGGTTGTTGTTGCAGTGGGTGTTGTGCGGTGGTTGTTGCGCGATGGTTGTTGTGCGGTGGTTGTTGCGGTGGTTGTTGTGCGGTGGTTGTTGTTGCGGTAGTTGTGCGGTGGTTTTCTTGCGGTGGTTGTTGTTGCAGTGGTTGTTGCGGTGGTTGTTGTGCGGTGGTTGTTGTGCGGTGGTAATTGTTGCAGTGGTTGTTGTTCCGGTGGTTGTTGTGCGGTGACTGTTGTTGCGGTGGTTGTTGTTGCAGTGGCTGTTGTGCGGTGGTTGTTGCGCGACGGTTATTGTTGCGGTGGTTGTTGTGGTGGTTGTTGTGCGGTGGTTTTCTTGCGGTGGTTGTTGTTGCAGTGGTTGTTGCGGTGGTTGTTGTGCGGTGGTTGTTGTGCGGTGGTTGTTCTTCTGGTGGCTGTTGTTGCGGTGGTTGTTGTTGTGGTGGTTGTTGTGCGGTGGTTGTTGTGTGGTGGTTGTTGTTGTAGTGTTGTTGTGCGGTGGTTGTTGTTGCGGTGGTTGTTGTGCGGTGGTTGTTGTTGCGGTGGTTGTTGTGCGGTGGTTGTTGTTGCGGTGGTTGTTGTGCGGTGGTTGTTGTTTTGGTGGTTGTATTGTAGGTGGTTGTTGTTGCAGTGGTTGTTTTGCGATGGTTGTGCGGTGGTTGTTGTGTGGTAGTTGTTGTTCCGGTGGTTGTTGTGCGGTGGTTGTTGTTGCGGTGACTGTTGTTGCGGTGGTTGTTGTTGCAGTGGGTGTTGTGCGGTGGTTGTTGCGCGATGGTTGTTGTGCGGTGGTTGTTGCGGTGGTTGTTGTGCGGTGGTTGTTGTTGCGGTAGTTGTGCGGTGGTTTTCTTGCGGTGGTTGTTGTTGCAGTGGTTGTTGCGGTGGTTGTTGTGCGGTGGTTTTTGTGCGGTGGTAATTGTTGCAGTGGTTGTTGTTCCGGTGGTTGTTGTGCGGTGACTGTTGTTGCGGTGGTTGTTGTTGCAGTGGCTGTTGTGCGGTGGTTGTTGCGCGACGGTTATTGTTGCGGTGGTTGTTGTGGTGGTTGTTGTGCGGTGGTTTTCTTGCGGTGGTTGTTGTTGCAGTGGTTGTTGCGGTGGTTGTTGTGCGGTGGTTGTTGTGCGGTGGTTGTTCTTCTGGTGGCTGTTGTTGCGGTGGTTGTTGTTGCGGTGGTTGTTGTGCGGTGGTTGTTGTGTGGTGGTTGTTGTTGTAGTGTTGTTGTGCGGTGGTTGTTGTTGCGGTGGTTGTTGTGCGGTGGTTGTTGTTTCGGTGGTTGTTGTTGCGGTGGTTGTTGTTGCAGTGGTTGTTTTGCGGTGGTTGTTGTTGCAGTGGTTGTTTTGCGGTGGTTGTGTGGTGGTTGTTGTGTGGTAGTTGTTGTTCCGGTGGTTGTTGTGCGGTGGTAGTTGTTGCAGTGGTTGTTGTTGCGGTAGTTGTTGTGCGGTGGTTGTTGCGCGATGGTTGTTGTTGCGGTGGTTGTTGCGGTGGTTGTTGTGCGGTGGTTGTTGTTGCGGTGGTTGTTGCGCGGTGGTTGTTGTTGCGGTGGTTGTTGTGCGGTGGTTGTTGGTGCGGTGGTTGTTGTGCGGTGGTTGTTGTGCGGTGGTTGTTGTTGCGGAAGTTGTTGTGCGGTGGTTGTTGTGTGGTGGTTGTTGTTCTGGTGGGTGTTGTGTGGTGGTTGTTGTGCGGTAGTTGTTGTTGCAGTGGTTGTTGTGCGTTGGTTGTTGCGGTGGTTGTTGTGCGGTGGTTGTGTTGTGGTGGTTGTTGTGCGGTTGTTTTTGTTGCGGTGGTTGTTGTTGCGGTGGTTGTTGCGGTGGTTGTTGTGTGGTGGTTGTTGTGCGGTAGTTGTTGTTGCAGTGGTTGTTGTGCGTTGGTTGTTGCGGTGGTTGTTGTGCGGTGGTTGTGTTGTGGTGGTTGTTGTGCGGTTGTTTTTGTTGCGGTGGTTGTTGTTGCGGTGGTTGTTGTTGCACTGGTTGTTTTGCGGTGGTTGTGTGGTGGTTGTTGTGTGGTAGTTGTTGTTCCGGTGGTTGTTGTGCGGTGGTAGTTGTTGCAGTGGTTGTTGTTGCGGTGGTTGTTGTTGCGGTGGTTGTTGTGCGGTGGTTGTTGTACGGTGGTTGTTGTTGCGGTGGTTGGTGTTGCGGTGGTTGTTGTTGCAGTGGTTGTTGTGCGGTGGTTGTTGTTGCAGTGGTTGTTGTTGCAGTAGTTCTGCGGTAGTTGTTCTGCGGTGGTTGTTGTTGCGGTGACTGTTGTTGCGGTGGTTGTTGTTGCAGTGGGTGTTGTGCGGTGGTTGTTGCGCGATGGTTATTGTTGCGGTGGTTGTTTCGGTGGTTGTTGTGTGGTGGTTGTTGTTGCAGTAGTTGTGCGGTGGTTTTCTTGCAGTGGTTGTTGTTGCGGTGGTTGTTGCGGTGGTTGTTGTGCGGTGGTTGTTTTTCCGGTGGTTGTTGTGCGGTGGTAGTTGTTGCAGTGGTCGTCGTTGCGGTGGTTGTTGCTGCGGCAGTTGTTGTGCGGTGGTTGTTGTTGCGGTGGTTGTTGTTGTGGTGGTTGTTTTGCGGTGGTTGTTGTTGCCGTGGTTGTTGTTGCGGTGGTTGTTCCGGTGGTTGTTGCAGCGGTTGTTGTGCAGTGGTTGTTGTTGCGGTGGTTGTTGTGCGGTGGTTGTTGTTGCGGTGGTTGTTGTTGCGGTGGTTGTTCCGGTGGTTGTCCCGGTGGTTGTTCCTGTGGTGTTTGTTGTTGCGGTGGTTGTTGTGCGGTGGTAGTTGTTGCAGTGGTTGTTGTTGCGGTGGTTTTTGTTGTTGCGGTGGTTGTTGTTGCGGTGGTTGTTGTTGCAGTGGTTTTTTTGCGGTGGTTGTGCGGTGGTTGTTGTTGCAGTGGGTGCTGTGCGGTGGTTGTTGCGGTGGTGGTTGTTGCGGTGGTTGTTGTGCGGTGGTTGTTGTTGCGTTAGTTGTGCGGTGGTTGTTCTTGCGGTGGTTGTTGTTGCGGTAGTTGTGCGGTGGTTGTTGCGGTGGTTGTTGTTGCGGTGGCTGTTGTGCGGTGGTTGTTGTTGCGGTGTTTGTTGTTGTGGTGGTTGTTGCGCGGTGGTTGTTGTTGTGGTGGTTGTTGTTGCGGTGGTTGTTGTGCGGTGGTTGTTGTTGCGGTGTTTGTTGTGCGGTGGTTGTTGTTTTGGTGGTTGTTGTGTAGGTGGTTGTTGTTGCAGTGGTTGTTGTTGCGGTAGTTGTGCGGTGGTTTTCTTGCGGTGGTTGTTGTTGCAGTGGTTGTTGCGGTGGTTGTTGTGCGGTGGTTGTTGTGCGGTGGTAATTGTTGCAGTGGTTGTTGTTCCGGTGGTTGTTGTGCGGTGACTGTTGTTGCGGTGGTTGTTGTTGCAGTGGCTGTTGTGCGGTGGTTGTTGCGCGACGGTTATTGTTGCGGTGGTTGTTGTGGTGGTTGTTGTGCGGTGGTTTTCTTGCGGTGGTTGTTGTTGCAGTGGTTGTTGCAGTGGTTGTTGTGCGGTGGTTGTTGTGCGGTGGTTGTTCTTCTGGTGGCTGTTGTTGCGGTGGTTGTTGTTGTGGTGGTTGTTGTGCGGTGGTTGTTGTGTGGTGGTTGTTGTTGTAGTGTTGTTGTGCGGTGGTTGTTGTTGCGGTGGTTGTTGTGCGGTGGTTGTTGCGCGGTGGTTGTTGTTGCGGTGGTTGTTGGTGCGGTGGTTGTTGTGCGGTGATTGTTGTGCGGTGGTTGTTGTGCGGTGGTTGTTGTTGCGGAAGTTGTTGTGCGGTGGTTGTTGTAGCAGTGGTTGTTGTTGCGGTGGTTGCTGTGCGGTGGTTGTTGTGTGGTGGTTGTTGTTCTGGTGGGTGTTGTGTGGTGATTGTTGTGCGGTAGTTGTTGTTGCAGTGGTTGTTGTGCGTTGGTTGTTGCGGTGGTTGTTGTGCGGTGGTTGTGTTGTGGTGGTTGTTGTGCGGTTGTTTTTGTTGCGGTGGTTGTTGTTGCGGTGGTTGTTTTGCGGTGGTTGTGCAGTGGTTGTTGTGTGGTAGTTGTTGTTCCGGTGGTTGGTGTGTGGTGGTTGTTGTTGCTGTGGTTGTTGTGCGGTGGTTGCTGTTGCGGTGACTGTTGTTGCGGTGGTTGTTGTTGCAGTGGGTGTTGTGCGGTGGTTGTTGCGCGATGGTTGTTGTTGCGGTGGTTGTTGCGGTGGTTGTTGTGCGGTGGTTGTTGTTGCGGTAGTTGTGCGGTGGTTGTTCTTGCGGTGGTTGTTGTTGCAGTGGTTGTTGCGGTGGTTGTTGTTGCAGTGGTTGTTGTTGTGGTGGTTGTTGCGAGGTGGTTGTTGTTGCGGTGGTTGTTGTTGAGTGGTTGTTGTTGCGGTGGTTGTTTTGCGGTGGTTGTTGTTGCGGTGGTTGTTGTTGAGGTGGTTGTTGTTGCGGTGGTTGTTTTGCAGTGGTTGTTGTAGTGGTTGTTGTTGCGGTGGTTGTTGTTGTGGTGGTTGTTGTTGGGGTGGCTGTTGTGCAGTTGTTGTTGGTGAGGTGGTTGTTGTGCGGTGGTTGTTGTGCGGTGGTTGTTGTGGCGGTGGTTGTTGTGCGGTGGTTGTTGTGCGGTGGTTGTTGTTGCGGTGGTTGTTGCGCGGTGGTTGTTGTTGCGGTGGTTGTTGTGGTGGTGGTTGTTGTTGCGGTGGTTGTTGTGCGGTGGTTGTTGTTGTGGTGTTTGTTGTGCGGTGGTTGTTGTTTTGGTGGTTGTTGTGCGGTGGTTGTTGTTGCAGTGGTTGTTTTGCGGCGGTTGTGCGGTGGTTGTTGTGTGGTAGTTGTTGCGGTGGTTGTTGTGCGGTGGTTGTTGTTGCGGTGACTGTTGTTGCGGTGGTTGTTGTTGCAGTGGGTGTTGTGCGGTGGTTGTTGCACGATGGTTGTTGTGCGGTGGTTGTTGTGCGGTGGTTGTTGTTGCGGTGGTTGTTGTTGCGGTGGTTGTTGTTGCGGTGGTTGTTGTTGCAGTGGTTGTTGTTGCGGTGGTTGTTTTGCGGTGGTTGTTGTTGCACTGGTTGTTTTGCGGTGGTTGTGTGGTGGTTGTTGTGTGGTAGTTGTTGTTCCGGTGGTTGTTGTGCGGTGGTAGTTGTTGCAGTGGTTGTTGTTGCGGTGGTTGTTGTGCGGTGGTTGTTGTTGCGGTGGTTGTTGTTGCAGTGGTTGTTGTTGCGGTGGTTGTTTTGCGGTGGTTGTTGTTGCACTGGTTGTTTTGCGGTGGTTGTGTGGTGGTTGTTGTGTGGTAGTTGTTGTTCCGGTGGTTGTTGTGCGGTGGTAGTTGTTGCAGTGGTTGTTTTGCGGTGGTTGTGCGGTAGTTGTTGTTGCAGTGGGTGTTGTGCGGTGGTTGTTGCGGTGGTGGTTGTTGCGGTGGTTGTTGTGCGGTGGTTGTTCTTGCGGTGGTTGTTGTTGCAGTGGTTGTTGCGGTGGTAGTTGTGCGGTGGTTGTTGTGCGGTGGTTGTTGCGGTGGTTGTTGTTGCGGTGGTTGTTTTGCGGTGGTTGTTGTTGCGGTGGTTCTTGTTGCGGTGGTTGTTGCGCGGTGGTTGTTGTTGCGGTGGTTGTTGGTGCGGTGGTTGTTGTGCGGTGGTTGTTGTGCGGTGGTTGTTGTGCGGTGGTTGTTGTTGCGGAAGTTGTTGTGCGGTGGTTGTTGTAGCAGTGGTTGTTGTTGCGGTGGTTGCTGTGCGGTGGTTGTTGTGTGGTGGTTGTTGTTCTGGTGGGTGTTGTGTGGTGGTTGTTGTGCGGTAGTTGTTGTTGCAGTGGTTGTTGTGCGTTGGTTGTTGCGGTGGTTGTTGTGCGGTGGTTGTGTTGTGGTGGTTGTTGTGCGGTTGTTTTTGTTGCGGTGGTTGTTGTTGCGGTGGTTGTTTTGCGGTGGTTGTGCAGTGGTTGTTGTGTGGTAGTTGTTGTTCCGGTGGTTGTTGTGTGGTGGTTGTTGTTGCTGTGGTTGTTGTGCGGTGGTTGCTGTTGCGGTGACTGTTGTTGCGGTGGTTGTTGTTGCAGTGGGTGTTGTGCGGTGGTTGTTGCGCGATGGTTGTTGTTGCGGTGGTTGTTGCGGTGGTTGTTGTGCGGTGGTTGTTGTTGCGGTAGTTGTGCGGTGGTTGTTCTTGCGGTGGTTGTTGTTGCAGTGGTTGTTGCGGTGGTTGTTGTTGCAGTGGTTGTTGTTGTGGTGGTTGTTGCGCGGTGGTTGTTGTTGCGGTGGTTGTTGTTGAGTGGTTGTTGTTGCGGTGGTTGTTTTGCGGTGGTTGTTGTTGCGGTGGTTGTTGTTGAGGTGGTTGTTGTTGCGGTGGTTGTTTTGCAGTGGTTGTTGTAGTGGTTGTTGTTGCGGTGGTTGTTGTTGTGGTGGTTGTTGTTGGGGTGGCTGTTGTGCAGTTGTTGTTGGTGAGGTGGTTGTTGTGCGGTGGTTGTTGTGCGGTGGTTGTTGTGGCGGTGGTTGTTGTGCGGTGGTTGTTGTGCGGTGGTTGTTGTTGCGGTGGTTGTTGCGCGGTGGTTGTTGTTGCGGTGGTTGTTGTGGTGGTGGTTGTTGTTGCGGTGGTTGTTGTGCGGTGGTTGTTGTTGTGGTGTTTGTTGTGCGGTGGTTGTTGTTTTGGTGGTTGTTGTGCGGTGGTTGTTGTTGCAGTGGTTGTTTTGCGGCGGTTGTGCGGTGGTTGTTGTGTGGTAGTTGTTGCGGTGGTTGTTGTGCGGTGGTTGTTGTTGCGGTGACTGTTGTTGCGGTGGTTGTTGTTGCAGTGGGTGTTGTGCGGTGGTTGTTGCACGATGGTTGTTGTGCGGTGGTTGTTGTGCGGTGGTTGTTGTTGCGGTGGTTGTTGTTGCGGTGGTTGTTGTTGCGGTGGTTGTTGTTGCAGTGGTTGTTGTTGCGGTGGTTGTTTTGCGGTGGTTGTTGTTGCACTGGTTGTTTTGCGGTGGTTGTGTGGTGGTTGTTGTGTGGTAGTTGTTGTTCCGGTGGTTGTTGTGCGGTGGTAGTTGTTGCAGTGGTTGTTGTTGCGGTGGTTGTTGTGCGGTGGTTGTTGTTGCGGTGGTTGTTGTTGCAGTGGTTGTTGTTGCGGTGGTTGTTGTTGCGGTGGTTGTTGTTGCACTGGTTGTTTTGCGGTGGTTGTGTGGTGGTTGTTGTGTGGTAGTTGTTGTTCCGGTGGTTGTTGTGCGGTGGTAGTTGTTGCAGTGGTTGTTGTTGCGGTGGTTGTTGTTGCGGTGGTTGTTGCGGTGGTTGTTGTGCGGTGGTTGTTGTACGGTGGTTGTTGTTGCGGTGGTTGGTGTTGCGGTGGTTGTTGTTGCAGTGGTTGTTGTGCGGTGGTTGTTGTTGCAGTGGTTGTTGTTGCAGTAGTTCTGCGGTAGTTGTTCTGCGGTGGTTGTTGTTGCGGTGACTGTTGTTGCGGTGGTTGTTGTTGCAGTGGGTGTTGTGCGGTGGTTGTTGCGCGATGGTTATTGTTGCGGTGGTTGTTTCGGTGGTTGTTGTGTGGTGGTTGTTGTTGCAGTAGTTGTGCGGTGGTTTTCTTGCAGTGGTTGTTGTTGCGGTGGTTGTTGCGGTGGTTGTTGTGCGGTGGTTGTTTTTCCGGTGGTTGTTGTGCGGTGGTAGTTGTTGCAGTGGTCGTCGTTGCGGTGGTTGTTGTTGCGGCAGTTGTTGTGCGGTGGTTGTTGTTGCGGTGGTTGTTGTTGTGGTGGTTGTTTTGCGGTGGTTGTTGTTGCCGTGGTTGTTGTTGCGGTGGTTGTTCCGGTGGTTGTTGCAGTGGTTGTTGTGCAGTGGTTGTTGTTGCGATGGTTGTTGTGCGGTGGTTGTTGTTGCGGTGGTTGTTGTTGCGGTGGTTGTTCCGGTGGTTGTCCCGGTGGTTGTTCCTGTGGTGTTTGTTGTTGCGGTGGTTGTTGTGCGGTGGTAGTTGTTGCAGTGGTTGTTGTTGCGGTGGTTGTTGTTGCGGTGGTTGTTGTTGCAGTGGTTGTTTTGCGGTGGTTGTGCGGTAGTTGTTGTTGCAGTGGGTGTTGTGCGGTGGTTGTTGCGGTGGTGGTTGTTGCGGTGGTTGTTGTGCGGTGGTTGTTCTTGCGGTGGTTGTTGTTGCAGTGGTTGTTGCGGTGGTAGTTGTGCGGTGGTTGTTGTGCGGTGGTTGTTGCGGTGGTTGTTGTTGCGGTGGTTGTTTTGCGGTGGTTGTTGTTGCGGTGGTTGTTGTTGCGGTGGTTGTTGCGCGGTGGTTGTTGTTGCGGTGGTTGTTGTGCGGTGGTTGTTGGTGCGGTGGTTGTTGTGCGGTGGTTGTTGTGCGGTGGTTGTTGTTGCGGAAGTTGTTGTGCGGTGGTTGTTGTAGCAGTGGTTGTTGTTGCGGTGGTTGCTGTGCGGTGGTTGTTGTGTGGTGGTTGTTGTTCTGGTGGGTGTTGTGTGGTGGTTGTTGTGCGGTAGTTGTTGTTGCAGTGGTTGTTGTGCGTTGGTTGTTGCGGTGGTTGTTGTGCGGTGGTTGTGTTGTGGTGGTTGTTGTGCGGTTGTTTTTGTTGCGGTGGTTGTTGTTGCGGTGGTTGTTTTGCGGTGGTTGTGCAGTGGTTGTTGTGTGGTAGTTGTTGTTCCGGTGGTTGTTGTGTGGTGGTTGTTGTTGCTGTGGTTGTTGTGCGGTGGTTACTGTTGCGGTGACTGTTGTTGCGGTGGTTGTTGTTGCAGTGGGTGTTGTGCGGTGGTTGTTGCGCGATGGTTGTTGTTGCGGTGGTTGTTGCGGTGGTTGTTGTGCGGTGGTTGTTGTTGCGGTAGTTGTGCGGTGGTTGTTCTTGCGGTGGTTGTTGTTGCAGTGGTTGTTGCGGTGGTTGTTGTTGCAGTGGTTGTTGTTGTGGTGGTTGTTGCGCGGTGGTTGTTGTTGCGGTGGTTGTTGTTGAGTGGTTGTTGTTGCGGTGGTTGTTGTGCGGTGGTTGTTGTTGTGGTGGTTGTTGTTGGGGTGGCTGTTGTGCAGTTGTTGTTGGTGAGGTGGTTGTTGTGCGGTGGTTGTTGTGCGGTGGTTGTTGTGGCGGTGGTTGTTGTGCGGTGGTTGTTGTGCGGTGGTTGTTGTTGCGGCGGTTGTTGCGCGGTGGTTGTTGTTGCGGTGGTTGTTGTGGTGGTGGTTGTTGTTGCGGTGGTTGTTGTGCGGTGGTTGTTGTTGTGGTGTTTGTTGTGCGGTGGTTGTTGTTTTGGTGGTTGTTGTGCGGTGGTTGTTGTTGCAGTGGTTGTTTTGCGGCGGTTGTGCGGTGGTTGTTGTGTGGTAGTTGTTGCGGTGGGTGTTGTGCGGTGGTTGTTGTTGCGGTGACTGTTGTTGCGGTGGTTGTTGTTGCAGTGGGTGTTGTGCGGTGGTTGTTGCGCGATGGTTGTTGTGCGGTGGTTGTTGTGCGGTGGTTGTTGTTGCGGTGGTTGTTGTTGCGGTGGTTGTTGTTGCGGTGGTTGTTGTTGCAGTGGTTGTTGTTGCGGTGGTTGTTTTGCGGTGGTTGTTGTTGCACTGGTTGTTTTGCGGTGGTTGTGTGGTGGTTGTTGTGTGGTAGTTGTTGTTCCGGTGGTTGTTGTGCGGTGGTAGTTGTTGCAGTGGTTGTTGTTGCGGTGGTTGTTGTGCGGTGGTTGTTGTTGCGGTGGTTGTTGTTGCAGTGGTTGTTGTTGCGGTGGTTGTTTTGCGGTGGTTGTTGTTGCACTGGTTGTTTTGCGGTGGTTGTGTGGTGGTTGTTGTGTGGTAGTTGTTGTTCCGGTGGTTGTTGTGCGGTGGTAGTTGTTGCAGTGGTTGTTGTTGCGGTGGTTGTTGTTGCGGTGGTTGTTGCGGTGGTTGTTGTGCGGTGGTTGTTGTACGGTGGTTGTTGTTGCGGTGGTTGGTGTTGCGGTGGTTGTTTTGCGGTGGTTGTTGTTGCGGTGGTTGTTGTGCGGTGGTTGTTGTTGCAGTAGTTCTGCGGTAGTTGTTCTGCGGTGGTTGTTGTTGCGGTGACTGTTGTTGCGGTGGTTGTTGTTGCAGTGGGTGTTGTGCGGTGGTTGTTGCGCGATGGTTATTGTTGCGGTGGTTGTTTCGGTGGTTGTTGTGTGGTGGTTGTTGTTGCAGTAGTTGTGCGGTGGTTTTCTTGCAGTGGTTGTTGTTGCGGTGGTTGTTGCGGTGGTTGTTGTGCGGTGGTTGTTTTTCCGGTGGTTGTTGTGCGGTGGTAGTTGTTGCAGTGGTCGTCGTTGCGGTGGTTGTTGTTGCGGCAGTTGTTGTGCGGTGGTTGTTGTTGCGGTGGTTGTTGTTGTGGTGGTTGTTTTGCGGTGGTTGTTGTTGCCGTGGTTGTTGTTGCGGTGCTTGTTCCGGTGGTTGTTGCAGTGGTTGTTGTGCAGTGGTTGTTGTTGCGGTGGTTGTTGTGCGGTGGTTGTTGTTGCGGTGGTTGTTGTTGCGGTGGTTGTTCCGGTGGTTGTCCCGGTGGTTGTTCCTGTGGTGTTTGTTGTTGCGGTGGTTGTTGTGCGGTGGTAGTTGTTGCAGTGGTTGTTGTTGCGGTGGTTGTTGTTGCGGTGGTTGTTGTTGCGGTGGTTGTTGTTGCGGTGGTTGTTTTGCGGTGGTTGTTGTTGCACTGGTTGTTTTGCGGTGGTTGTTTTGCGGTGGTTGTTGTTGACGTGGTTGTTGTTGCGGTGGTTGTTTTGCAGTGGTTGTTGTTGTGGTGGTTGTTGCGCGGTGGTTGTTGTTGCGGTGGTTGTTGTTGAGGTGGTTGTTGTTGCGGTGGTTGTTTTGCGGTGGTTGTTGTTGCGGTGGTTGTTGTGCGGTGGTTGTTGTGCGGTGGTAGTTGTTGCAGTGGTGGTTGTTCCGGTGGTTGTTGTGCGGTGACTGTTGTTGCGGTGGTTGTTGTTGCAGTGGGTGTTGTGCGGTGGTTGTTGCACGATGGTTATTGTTGCGGTGGTTGTTCTGGTGGTTGTTGTGCGGTGGTTTTCATGCGGTGGTTGTTGTTGCGGTGGTTGTTGTGCGGTGGTTGTTGTGCGGTGGTTGTTCTTCTGGTGGCTGTTGTTGCGGTGGTTGTTGTTGCGGTGGTTGTTGTGCGGTGTTTGTTGTGTGGTGGTTGTTGGTGCAGTGGTTGTTGTGCGGTGGTTGTTGTTGCAGTGGTTGTTGTGCGGTGGTTGTTGTTGCGGTGGTTGTTGTTTCGGTGGTTGTTGTTGCGGTGGTTGTTGTTGCAGTGGTTGTTTTGCGGTGGTTGTTGTTGCAGTGGTTGTTTTGCGGTGGTTGTGTGGTGGTTGTTGTGTGGTAGTTGTTGTTCCGGTGGTTGTTGTGCGGTGGTAGTTGTTGCGGTGGTTGTTGTGCGGTGGTTGTTGTTGCGGTGGTTGTTGTTGCAGTGGTTGTTGTTGCGGTGGTTGTTGTTGCGGTGGTTGTTGTTGCACTGGTTGTTTTGCGGTGGTTGTGCGGTGGTTGTTGTACGGTGGTTGTTGTTGCGGTGGTTGGTGTTGCGGTGGTTGTTGTTGCAGTGGTTGTTGTGCGGTGGTTGTTGTTGCAGTGGTTGTTGTTGCAGTAGTTCTGCGGTAGTTGTTCTGCGGTGGTTGTTGTTGCGGTGACTGTTGTTGCGGTGGTTGTTGTTGCAGTGGGTGTTGTGCGGTGGTTGTTGCGCGATGGTTATTGTTGCGGTGGTTGTTTCGGTGGTTGTTGTGTGGTGGTTGTTGTTGCAGTAGTTGTGCGGTGGTTTTCTTGCAGTGGTTGTTGTTGCGGTGGTTGTTGCGGTGGTTGTTGTGCGGTGGTTGTTTTTCCGGTGGTTGTTGTGCGGTGGTAGTTGTTGCAGTGGTCGTCGTTGCGGTGGTTGTTGTTGCGGCAGTTGTTGTGCGGTGGTTGTTGTTGCGGTGGTTGTTGTTGTGGTGGTTGTTTTGCGGTGGTTGTTGTTGCCGTGGTTGTTGTTGCGGTGCTTGTTCCGGTGGTTGTTGCAGTGGTTGTTGTGCAGTGGTTGTTGTTGCGGTGGTTGTTGTGCGGTGGTTGTTGTTGCGGTGGTTGTTGTTGCGGTGGTTGTTCCGGTGGTTGTTCCAGTGGTTGTTCCTGTGGTGTTTGTTGTTGCGGTGGTTGTTGTGCGGTGGTAGTTGTTGCAGTGGTTGTTGTTGCGGTGGTTTTTGTTGCGGTGGTTGTTGTTGCGGTGGTTGTTGTTGCAGTGGTTGTTGCGGTGGTGGTTGTTGCGGTGGTTGTTGTGCGGTGGTTGTTGTTGCGTTAGTTGTGCGGTGGTTGTTCTTGCGGTGGTTGTTGTTGCGGTAGTTGTGCGGTGGTTGTTGTGCGGTGGTTGTTGTTGCGGTGGCTGTTGTGCGGTGGTTGTTGTTGCGGTGGTTGTTGTTGTGGTGGTTGTTGCGCGGTGGTTGTTGTTGTGGTGGTTGTTGTTGCGGTGGTTGTTGTGCGGTGGTTGTTGTTGCGGTGTTTGTTGTGCGGTGGTTGTTGTTTTGGTGGTTGTTGTGTAGGTGGTTGTTGTTGCAGTGGTTGTTTTGCGGTGGTTGTGCGGTGGTTGTTGTGTGGTAGTTGTTGTTCCGGTGGTTGTTGTGCGGTGGTTGTTGTTGCGGTGACTGTTGTTGCGGTGGTTGTTGTTGCAGTGGGTGTTGTGCGGTGGTTGTTGCGCGATGGTTGTTGTGCGGTGGTTGTTGCGGTGGTTGTTGTGCGGTGGTTGTTGTTGCGGTAGTTGTGCGGTGGTTTTCTTGCGGTGGTTGTTGTTGCAGTGGTTGTTGCGGTGGTTGTTGTGCGGTGGTTGTTGTGCGGTGGTAATTGTTGCAGTGGTTGTTGTTCCGGTGGTTGTTGTGCGGTGACTGTTGTTGCGGTGGTTGTTGTTGCAGTGGATGTTGTGCGGTGGTTGTTGCGCGACGGTTATTGTTGCGGTGGTTGTTGTGGTGGTTGTTGTGCGGTGGTTTTCTTGCGGTGGTTGTTGTTGCAGTGGTTGTTGCGGTGGTTGTTGTGCGGTGGTTGTTGTGCGGTGGTTGTTCTTCTGGTGGCTGTTGTTGCGGTGGTTGTTGTTGCGGTGGTTGTTGTGCGGTGGTTGTTGTGTGGTGGTTGTTGTTGTAGTGTTGTTGTGCGGTGGTTGTTGTTGCGGTGGTTGTTGTGCGGTGGTTGTTGTTTCGGTGGTTCTTGTTGCGGTGGTTGTTGTTGCGGTAGTTGTTGTGCGGTGGTTGTTGCGCGATGGTTGTTGTTGCGGTGGTTGTTGTTGTGGTGGTTGTTGCGCGGTGGTTGTTGTTGCGGTGGTTGTTGCGCGGTGGTTGTTGTTGCGGTGGTTGTTGTGCGGTGGTTGTTGGTGCGGTGGTTGTTGTGCGGTGGTTGTTGTGCGGTGGTTGTTGTTGCGGAAGTTGTTGTGCGGTGGTTGTTTTGTGGTGGTTGTTGTTCTGGTGGGTGTTGTGTGGTGGTTGTTGTGCGGTAGTTGTTGCAGTGGTTGTTGTGCGTTGGTTGTTGCGGTGGTTGTTGTGCGGTGGTTGTGTTGTGGTGGTTGTTGTGCGGTTGTTTTTGTTGCGGTGGTTGTTGTTGCGGTGGTTGTTGTTGCACTGGTTGTTTTGCGGTGGTTGTGTGGTGGTTGTTGTGTGGTAGTTGTTGTTCCGGTGGTTGTTGTGCGGTGGTAGTTGTTGCAGTGGTTGTTGTTGCGGTGGTTGTTGTTGCGGTGGTTGTTGCGGTGGTTGTTGTGCGGTGGTTGTTGTACGGTGGTTGTTGTTGCGGTGGTTGGTGTTGCGGTGGTTGTTGTTGCAGTCGTTGTTGTGCGGTGGTTGTTGTTGCAGTGGTTGTTGTTGCGGTGGTTGTTGCGGTGGTTGTTGTGCGGTGGTTGTTTTTCCGGTGGTTGTTGTGCGGTGGTAGTTGTTGCAGTGGTCGTCGTTGCGGTGGTTGTTGCTGCGGCAGTTGTTGTGCGGTGGTTGTTGTTGCGGTGGTTGTTGTTGTGGTGGTTGTTTTGCGGTGGTTGTTGTTGCCGTGGTTGTTGTTGCGGTGGTTGTTCCGGTGGTTGTTGCAGTGGTTGTTGTGCAGTGGTTGTTGCGGTGGTTGTTGTGCGGTGGTTGTTGTTGCGGTGGTTGTTGTTGCGGTGGTTGTTCCGGTGGTTGTCCCGGTGGTTGTTCCTGTGGTGTTTGTTGTTGCGGTGGTTGTTGTGCGGTGGTAGTTGTTGCAGTGGTTGTTGTTGCGGTGGTTTTTGTTGTTGCGGTGGTTGTTGTTGCGGTGGTTGTTGTTGCAGTGGTTTTTTTGCGGTGGTTGTGCGGTGGTTGTTGTTGCAGTGGGTGCTGTGCGGTGGTTGTTGCGGTGGTGGTTGTTGCGGTGGTTGTTGTGCGGTGGTTGTTGTTGCGTTAGTTGTGCGGTGGTTGTTCTTGCGGTGGTTGTTGTTGCGGTAGTTGTGCGCTGGTTGTTGCGGTGGTTGTTGTTGCGGTGGCTGTTGTGCGGTGGTTGTTGTTGCGGTGGTTGTTGTTGTGGTGGTTGTTGCGCGGTGGTTGTTGTTGTGGTGGTTGTTGTTGCGGTGGTTGTTGTGCGGTGGTTGTTGTTGCGGTGTTTGTTGTGCGGTGGTTGTTGTTTTGGTGGTTGTTGTGTAGGTGGTTGTTGTTGCAGTGGTTGTTTTGCGGTGGTTGTGCGGTGGTTGTTGTGTGGTAGTTGTTGTTCCGGTGGTTGTTGTGCGGTGGTTGTTGTTGCGGTGACTGTTGTTGCGGTGGTTGTTGTTGCAGTGGGTGTTGTGCGGTGGTTGTTGCGCGATGGTTGTTGTGCGGTGGTTGTTGCGGTGGTTGTTGTGCGGTGGTTGTTGTTGCGGTAGTTGTGCGGTGGTTTTCTTGCGGTGGTTGTTGTTGCAGTGGTTGTTGCGGTGGTTGTTGTGCGGTGGTTGTTGTGCGGTGGTAATTGTTGCAGTGGTTGTTGTTCCGGTGGTTGTTGTGCGGTGACTGTTGTTGCGGTGGTTGTTGTTGCAGTGGCTGTTGTGCGGTGGTTGTTGCGCGACGGTTATTGTTGCGGTGGTTGTTGTGGTGGTTGTTGTGCGGTGGTTTTCTTGCGGTGGTTGTTGTTGCAGTGGTTGTTGCGGTGGTTGTTGTGCGGTGGTTGTTGTGCGGTGGTTGTTCTTCTGGTGGCTGTTGTTGCGGTGGTTGTTGTTGTGGTGGTTGTTATGCGGTGGTTGTTGTGTGGTGGTTGATGTTGTAGTGTTGTTGTGCGGTGGTTGTTGTTGCGGTGGTTGTTGTGCGGTGGTTGTTGTTGCGGTGGTTGTTGTTGCGGTGGTTGTTGTTGCGGTGGTTGTTGTTGCAGTGGTTGTTGTTGTGGTGGTTGTTGCGCGGTGGTTGTTGTTGTGGTGGTTGTTGTTGCGGTGGTTGTTGTGTGGTGGTTGTTGTTGCGGTGTTTGTTGTGCGGTGGTTGTTGTTTTGGTGGTTGTTGTATAGGTAGTTGTTGTTGCAGTGGTTGTTTTGCGGTGGTTGTGCGGTGGTTGTTGTGTGGTAGTTGTTGTTCCGGTGGTTGTTGTGCGGTGGTTGTTGTTGCGGTGACTGTTGTTGCAGTGGGTGTTGTGCGGTGGTTGTTGCGCGATGGTTGTTGTGCGGTGGTTGTTGCGGTGGTTGTTGTGCGGTGGTTGTTGTTGCGGTAGTTGTGCGGTGGTTTTCTTGCGGTGGTTGTTGTTGCAGTGGTTGTTGCGGTGGTTGTTGTGCGGTGGTTGTTGTGCGGTGGTAATTGTTGCAGTGGTTGTTGTTCCGGTGGTTGTTGTGCGGTGACTGTTGTTGCGGTGGTTGTTGTTGCAGTGGCTGTTGTGCGGTGGTTGTTGCGCGACGGTTATTGTTGCGGTGGTTGTTGTGGTGGTTGTTGTGCGGTGGTTTTCTTGCGGTGGTTGTTGTTGCAGTGGTTGTTGCGGTGGTTGTTGTGCGGTGGTTGTTGTGCGGTGGTTGTTCTTCTGGTGGCTGTTGTTGCGGTGGTTGTTGTTGCGGTGGTTGTTGTGCGGTGGTTGTTGTGTGGTGGTTGTTGTTGTAGTGTTGTTGTGCGGTGGTTGTTGTTGCGGTGGTTGTTGTGCGGTGGTTGTTGTTTCGGTGGTTGTTGTTGCGGTGGTTGTTGTTGCGGTGGTTGTTGTTGCAGTGGTTGTTTTGCGGTGGTTGTTGTTGCAGTGGTTGTTTTGCGGTGGTTGTGTGGTGGTTGTTGTGTGGTAGTTGTTGTTCCGGTGGTTGTTGTGCGGTGGTAGTTGTTGCAGTGGTTGTTGTTGCGGTAGTTGTTGTGCGGTGGTTGTTGCGCGATGGTTGTTGTTGCGGTGGTTGTTGCGGTGGTTGTTGTGCGGTGGTTGTTGTTGCGGTGGTTGTTGCGCGGTGGTTGTTGTTGCGGTGGTTGTTGTGCGGTGGTTGTTGGTGCGGTGGTTGTTGTGCGGTGGTTGTTGTGCGGTGGTTGTTGTTGCGGAAGTTGTTGTGCGGTGGTTGTTGTGTGGTGGTTGTTGTTCTGGTGCGTGTTGTGTGGTGGTTGTTTTGCGGTAGTTGTTGTTGCAGTGGTTGTTGTGCGTTGGTTGTTGCGGTGGTTGTTGTGCGGTGGTTGTGTTGTGGTGGTTGTTGTGCGGTTGTTTTTGTTGCGGTGGTTGTTTTGCGGTGGTTGTGTGGTGGTTGTTGTGTGGTAGTTGTTGTTCCGGTGGTTGTTGTGCGGTGGTAGTTGTTGCAGTGGTTGTTGTTGCGGTGGTTGTTGTTGCGGTGGTTGTTGCGGTGGTTGTTGTGCGGTGGTTGTTGTTGCAGTGGTTGTTTTGCGGTGGTTGGTGTTGCGGTGGTTGTTGTTGCAGTGGTTGTTGTGCGGTGGTTGTTGTTGCAGTGGTTGTTGTTGCAGTAGTTCTGCGGTAGTTGTTCTGCGGTGGTTGTTGTTGCGGTGACTGTTGTTGCGGTGGTTGTTGTTGCAGTGGGTGTTGTGCGGTGGTTGTTGCGCGATGGTTATTGTTGCGGTGGTTGTTTCGGTGGTTGTTGTGTGGTGGTTGTTGTTGCAGTAGTTGTGCGGTGGTTTTCTTGCAGTGGTTGTTGTTGCGGTGGTTGTTGCGGTGGTTGTTGTGCGGTGGTTGTTTTTCCGGTGGTTGTTGTGCGGTGGTAGTTGTTGCAGTGGTCGTCGTTGCGGTGGTTGTTGTTGCGGCAGTTGTTGTGCGGTGGTTGTTGTTGCGGTGGTTGTTGTTGTGGTGGTTGTTTTGCGGTGGTTGTTGTTGCCGTGGTTGTTGTTGCGGTGGTTGTTCCGGTGGTTGTTGCAGTGGTTGTTGTGCAGTGGTTGTTGTTGCGGTGGTTGTTGTGCGGTGGTTGTTGTTGCGGTGGTTGTTGTTGCGGTGGTTGTTCCGGTGGTTGTCCCGGTGGTTGTTCCTGTGGTGTTTGTTGTTGCGGTGGTTGTTGTGCGGTGGTAGTTGTTGCAGTGGTTGTTGTTGCGGTGGTTTTTGTTGTTGCGGTGGTTGTTGTTGCGGTGGTTGTTGTTGCGGTGGTTGTTGTTGCGGTGGTTGTGCGGTGGTTGTTGTTGCAGTGGGTGTTGTGCGGTGGTTGTTGCGGTGGTGGTTGTTGCGGTGGTTGTTGCGGTGGTTGTTGTTGCGTTATTTGTGCGGTGGTTGTTGTTGCGGTGGTTGTTGTTGCGGTAGTTGTGCGGTGGTTGTTGTGCGGTGGTTGTTGTTGCGGTGGCTGTTGTGCGGTGGTTGTTGTTGCGGTGGTTGTTGTTGTGGTGGTTGTTGCGCGGTGGTTGTTGTTGTGGTGGTTGTTGTTGCGGTGGTTGTTGTGCGGTGGTTGTTGTTGCGGTGTTTGTTGTGCGGTGGTTGTTGTTTTGGTGGTTGTTGTGTAGGTGGTTGTTGTTGCAGTGGTTGTTTTGCGGTGGTTGTGCGGTGGTTGTTGTGTGGTAGTTGTTGTTCCGGTGGTTGTTGTGCGGTGGTTGTTGTTGCGGTGACTGTTGTTGCGGTGGTTGTTGTTGCAGTGGGTGTTGTGCGGTGGTTGTTGCGCGATGGTTGTTGTGCGGTGGTTGTTGCGGTGGTTGTTGTGCGGTGGTTGTTGTTGCGGTAGTTGTGCGGTGGTTTTCTTGCGGTGGTTGTTGTTGCAGTGGTTGTTGCGGTGGTTGTTGTGCGGTGGTTGTTGTGCGGTGGTAATTGTTGCAGTGGTTGTTGTTCCGGTGGTTGTTGTGCGGTGACTGTTGTTGCGGTGGTTGTTGTTGCAGTGGCTGTTGTGCGGTGGTTGTTGCGCGACGGTTATTGTTGCGGTGGTTGTTGTGGTGGTTGTTGTGCGGTGGTTTTCTTGCGGTGGTTGTTGTTGCAGTGGTTGTTGCGGTGGTTGTTGTGCGGTGGTTGTTGTGCGGTGGTTGTTCTTCTGGTGGCTGTTGTTGCGGTGGTTGTTGTTTTGGTGGTTGTTGTGCGGTGGTTGTTGTGTGGTGGTTGTTGTTGTAGTGTTGTTGTGCGGTGGTTGTTGTTGCGGTGGTTGTTGTGCGGTGGTTGTTGTTGCGGTGGTTGTTGTTGCGGTGGTTGTTGTTGCGGTGGTTGTTGTTGCAGTGGTTGTTGTTGTGGTGGTTGTTGCGCGGTGGTTGTTGTTGTGGTGGTTGTTGTTGCGGTGGTTGTTGTGTGGTGGTTGTTGTTGCGGTGTTTGTTGTGCGGTGGTTGTTGTTTTGGTGGTTGTTGTATAGGTGGTTGTTGTTGCAGTGGTTGTTTTGCGGTGGTTGTGCGGTGGTTGTTGTGTGGTAGTTGTTGTTCCGGTGGTTGTTGTGCGGTGGTTGTTATTGCGGTGACTGTTGTTGCGGTGGTTGTTGTTGCAGTGGGTGTTGTGCGGTGGTTGTTGCGCGATGGTTGTTGTGCGGTGGTTGTTGCGGTGGTTGTTGTGCGGTGGTTGTTGTTGCGGTAGTTGTGCGGTGGTTTTCTTGCGGTGGTTGTTGTTGCAGTGGTTGTTGCGGTGGTTGTTGTGCGGTGGTTGTTGTGCGGTGGTAATTGTTGCAGTGGTTGTTGTTCCGGTGGTTGTTGTGCGGTGACTGTTGTTGCGGTGGTTGTTGTTGCAGTGGCTGTTGTGCGGTGGTTGTTGCGCGACGGTTATTGTTGCGGTGGTTGTTGTGGTGGTTGTTGTGCGGTGGTTTTCTTGCGGTGGTTGTTGTTGCAGTCGTTGTTGCGGTGGTTGTTGTGCGGTGGTTGTTGTGCGGTGGTTGTTCTTCTGGTGGCTGTTGTTGCGGTGTTTGTTGTTGCGGTGGTTGTTGTGCGGTGGTTGTTGTGTGGTGGTTGTTGTTGTAGTGTTGTTGTGCGGTGGTTGTTGTTGCGGTGGTTGTTGTGCGGTGGCTGTTGTTTCGGTGGTTGTTGTTGCGGTGGTTGTTGTTGCGGTGGTTGTTGTTGCAGTGGTTGTTTTGCGGTGGTTGTTGTTGCAGTGGCTGTTTTGCGGTGGTTGTGTGGTGGTTGTTGTGTGGTAGTTGTTGTTCCGGTGGTTGTTGTGCGGTGGTAGTTGTTGCAGTGGTTGTTGTTGCGGTGGTTGTTGTGCGGTGGTTGTTGTTGCGGTGGTTGTTGTTGCAGTGGTTGTTGTTGCGGTGGTTGTTGTTGCGGTGGTTGTTGTTGCACTGGTTGTTTTGCGGTGGTTGTGCGGTGGTTGTTGTACGGTGGTTGTTGTTGCGGTGGTTGGTGTTGCGGTGGTTGTTGTTTCAGTGGTTGTTGTGCGGTGGTTGTTGTTGCAGTGGTTGTTGTTGCAGTAGTTCTGCGGTAGTTGTTCTGCGGTGGTTGTTGTTGCGGTGACTGTTGTTGCGGTGGTTGTTGTTGCAGTGGGTGTTGTGCGGTGGTTGTTGCGCGATGGTTATTGTTGCGGTGGTTTTTTCGGTGGTTGTTGTGTGGTGGTTGTTGTTGCAGTAGTTGTGCGGTGGTTTTCTTGCAGTGGTTGTTGTTGCGGTGGTTGTTGCGGGGTGGTTGTTTTTCCGGTGGTTGTTGTGCGGTGGTAGTTGTTGCAGTGGTCGTCGTTGCGGTGGTTGTTGTTGCGGCAGTTGTTGTGCGGTGGTTGTTGTTGCGGTGGTTGTTGTTGTGGTGGTTGTTTTGCGGTGGTTGTTGTTGCCGTGGTTGTTGTTGCGGTGCTTGTTCCGGTGGTTGTTGCAGTGGTTGTTGTGCAGTGGTTGTTGTTGCGGTGGTTGTTGTGCGGTGGTTGTTGTTGCGGTGGTTGTTGTTGCGGTGGTTGTTCCGGTGGTTGTTCCAGTGGTTGTTCCTGTGGTGTTTGTTGTTGCGGTGGTTGTTGTGCGGTGGTAGTTGTTGCAGTGGTTGTTGTTGCGGTGGTTTTTGTTGCGGTGGTTGTTGTTGCGGTGGTTGTTGTTGCAGTGGTTGTTGCGGTGGTGGTTGTTGCGGTGGTTGTTGTGCGGTGGTTGTTGTTGCGTTAGTTGTGCGGTGGTTGTTCTTGCGGTGGTTGTTGTTGCGGTAGTTGTGCGGTGGTTGTTGTGCGGTGGTTGTTGTTGCGGTGGCTGTTGTGCGGTGGTTGTTGTTGCGGTGGTTGTTGTTGTGGTGGTTGTTGCGCGGTGGTTGTTGTTGTGGTGGTTGTTGTTGCGGTGGTTGTTGTGCGGTGGTTGTTGTTGCGGTGTTTGTTGCGCGATGGTTGTTGTGCGGTGGTTGTTGCGGTGGTTGTTGTGCGGTGGTTGTTGTTGCGGTAGTTGTGCGGTGGTTTTCTTGCGGTGGTTGTTGTTGCAGTGGTTGTTGCGGTGGTTGTTGTGCGGTGGTTGTTGTGCGGTGGTAATTGTTGCAGTGGTTGTTGTTGCGGTGGTTGTTGTGCGGTGGTTGTTGGTGCGGTGGTTGTTGTGCGGTGGTTGTTGTGCGGTGGTTGTTGTTGCGGAAGTTGTTGTGCGGTGGTTGTTGTGTGGTGGTTGTTGTTCTGGTGCGTGTTGTGTGGTGGTTGTTTTGCGGTAGTTGTTGTTGCAGTGGTTGTTGTGCGTTGGTTGTTGCGGTGGTTGTTGTGCGGTGGTTGTGTTGTGGTGGTTGTTGTGCGGTTGTTTTTGTTGCGGTGGTTGTTTTGCGGTGGTTGTGTGGTGGTTGTTGTGTGGTAGTTGTTGTTCCGGTGGTTGTTGTGCGGTGGTAGTTGTTGCAGTGGTTGTTGTTGCGGTGGTTGTTGTTGCGGTGGTTGTTGCGGTGGTTGTTGTGCGGTGGTTGTTGTTGCAGTGGTTGTTTTGCGGTGGTTGGTGTTGCGGTGGTTGTTGTTGCAGTGGTTGTTGTGCGGTGGTTGTTGTTGCAGTGGTTGTTGTTGCAGTAGTTCTGCGGTAGTTGTTCTGCGGTGGTTGTTGTTGCGGTGACTGTTGTTGCGGTGGTTGTTGTTGCAGTGGGTGTTGTGCGGTGGTTGTTGCGCGATGGTTATTGTTGCGGTGGTTGTTTCGGTGGTTGTTGTGTGGTGGTTGTTGTTGCAGTAGTTGTGCGGTGGTTTTCTTGCAGTGGTTGTTGTTGCGGTGGTTGTTGCGGTGGTTGTTGTGCGGTGGTTGTTTTTCCGGTGGTTGTTGTGCGGTGGTAGTTGTTGCAGTGGTCGTCGTTGCGGTGGTTGTTGTTGCGGCAGTTGTTGTGCGGTGGTTGTTGTTGCGGTGGTTGTTGTTGTGGTGGTTGTTTTGCGGTGGTTGTTGTTGCCGTGGTTGTTGTTGCGGTGGTTGTTCCGGTGGTTGTTGCAGTGGTTGTTGTGCAGTGGTTGTTGTTGCGGTGGTTGTTGTGCGGTGGTTGTTGTTGCGGTGGTTGTTGTTGCGGTGGTTGTTCCGGTGGTTGTCCCGGTGGTTGTTCCTGTGGTGTTTGTTGTTGCGGTGGTTGTTGTGCGGTGGTAGTTGTTGCAGTGGTTGTTGTTGCGGTGGTTTTTGTTGTTGCGGTGGTTGTTGTTGCGGTGGTTGTTGTTGCGGTGGTTGTTGTTGCGGTGGTTGTGCGGTGGTTGTTGTTGCAGTGGGTGTTGTGCGGTGGTTGTTGCGGTGGTGGTTGTTGCGGTGGTTGTTGCGGTGGTTGTTGTTGCGTTATTTGTGCGGTGGTTGTTGTTGCGGTGGTTGTTGTTGCGGTAGTTGTGCGGTGGTTGTTGTGCGGTGGTTGTTGTTGCGGTGGCTGTTGTGCGGTGGTTGTTGTTGCGGTGGTTGTTGTTGTGGTGGTTGTTGCGCGGTGGTTGTTGTTGTGGTGGTTGTTGTTGCGGTGGTTGTTGTGCGGTGGTTGTTGTTGCGGTGTTTGTTGTGCGGTGGTTGTTGTTTTGGTGGTTGTTGTGTAGGTGGTTGTTGTTGCAGTGGTTGTTTTGCGGTGGTTGTGCGGTGGTTGTTGTGTGGTAGTTGTTGTTCCGGTGGTTGTTGTGCGGTGGTTGTTGTTGCGGTGACTGTTGTTGCGGTGGTTGTTGTTGCAGTGGGTGTTGTGCGGTGGTTGTTGCGCGATGGTTGTTGTGCGGTGGTTGTTGCGGTGGTTGTTGTGCGGTGGTTGTTGTTGCGGTAGTTGTGCGGTGGTTTTCTTGCGGTGGTTGTTGTTGCAGTGGTTGTTGCGGTGGTTGTTGTGCGGTGGTTGTTGTGCGGTGGTAATTGTTGCAGTGGTTGTTGTTCCGGTGGTTGTTGTGCGGTGACTGTTGTTGCGGTGGTTGTTGTTGCAGTGGCTGTTGTGCGGTGGTTGTTGCGCGACGGTTATTGTTGCGGTGGTTGTTGTGGTGGTTGTTGTGCGGTGGTTTTCTTGCGGTGGTTGTTGTTGCAGTGGTTGTTGCGGTGGTTGTTGTGCGGTGGTTGTTCTTCTGGTGGCTGTTGTTGCGGTGGTTGTTGTTTTGGTGGTTGTTGTGCGGTGGTTGTTGTGTGGTGGTTGTTGTTGTAGTGTTGTTGTGCGGTGGTTGTTGTTGCGGTGGTTGTTGTGCGGTGGTTGTTGTTGCGGTGGTTGTTGTTGCGGTGGTTGTTGTTGCGGTGGTTGTTGTTGCAGTGGTTGTTGTTGTGGTGGTTGTTGCGCGGTGGTTGTTGTTGTGGTGGTTGTTGTTGCGGTGGTTGTTGTGTGGTGGTTGTTGTTGCGGTGTTTGTTGTGCGGTGGTTGTTGTTTTGGTGGTTGTTGTATAGGTGGTTGTTGTTGCAGTGGTTGTTTTGCGGTGGTTGTGCGGTGGTTGTTGTGTGGTAGTTGTTGTTCCGGTGGTTGTTGTGCGGTGGTTGTTATTGCGGTGACTGTTGTTGCGGTGGTTGTTGTTGCAGTGGGTGTTGTGCGGTGGTTGTTGCGCGATGGTTGTTGTGCGGTGGTTGTTGCGGTGGTTGTTGTGCGGTGGTTGTTGTTGCGGTAGTTGTGCGGTGGTTTTCTTGCGGTGGTTGTTGTTGCAGTGGTTGTTGCGGTGGTTGTTGTGCGGTGGTTGTTGTGCGGTGGTAATTGTTGCAGTGGTTGTTGTTCCGGTGGTTGTTGTGCGGTGACTGTTGTTGCGGTGGTTGTTGTTGCAGTGGCTGTTGTGCGGTGGTTGTTGCGCGACGGTTATTGTTGCGGTGGTTGTTGTGGTGGTTGTTGTGCGGTGGTTTTCTTGCGGTGGTTGTTGTTGCAGTGGTTGTTGCGGTGGTTGTTGTGCGGTGGTTGTTGTGCGGTGGTTGTTCTTCTGGTGGCTGTTGTTGCGGTGTTTGTTGTTGCGGTGGTTGTTGTGCGGTGGTTGTTGTGTGGTGGTTGTTGTTGTAGTGTTGTTGTGCGGTGGTTGTTGTTGCGGTGGTTGTTGTGCGGTGGCTGTTGTTTCGGTGGTTGTTGTTGCGGTGGTTGTTGTTGCGGTGGTTGTTGTTGCAGTGGTTGTTTTGCGGTGGTTGTTGTTGCAGTGGCTGTTTTGCGGTGGTTGTGTGGTGGTTGTTGTGTGGTAGTTGTTGTTCCGGTGGTTGTTGTGCGGTGGTAGTTGTTGCAGTGGTTGTTGTTGCGGTGGTTGTTGTGCGGTGGTTGTTGTTGCGGTGGTTGTTGTTGCAGTGGTTGTTGTTGCGGTGGTTGTTGTTGCGGTGGTTGTTGTTGCACTGGTTGTTTTGCGGTGGTTGTGCGGTGGTTGTTGTACGGTGGTTGTTGTTGCGGTGGTTGGTGTTGCGGTGGTTGTTGTTTCAGTGGTTGTTGTGCGGTGGTTGTTGTTGCAGTGGTTGTTGTTGCAGTAGTTCTGCGGTAGTTGTTCTGCGGTGGTTGTTGTTGCGGTGACTGTTGTTGCGGTGGTTGTTGTTGCAGTGGGTGTTGTGCGGTGGTTGTTGCGCGATGGTTATTGTTGCGGTGGTTTTTTCGGTGGTTGTTGTGTGGTGGTTGTTGTTGCAGTAGTTGTGCGGTGGTTTTCTTGCAGTGGTTGTTGTTGCGGTGGTTGTTGCGGTGGTTGTTGTGCGGTGGTTGTTTTTCCGGTGGTTGTTGTGCGGTGGTAGTTGTTGCAGTGGTCGTCGTTGCGGTGGTTGTTGTTGCGGCAGTTGTTGTGCGGTGGTTGTTGTTGCGGTGGTTGTTGTTGTGGTGGTTGTTTTGCGGTGGTTGTTGTTGCCGTGGTTGTTGTTGCGGTGCTTGTTCCGGTGGTTGTTGCAGTGGTTGTTGTGCAGTGGTTGTTGTTGCGGTGGTTGTTGTGCGGTGGTTGTTGTTGCGGTGGTTGTTGTTGCGGTGGTTGTTCCGGTGGTTGTTCCAGTGGTTGTTCCTGTGGTGTTTGTTGTTGCGGTGGTTGTTGTGCGGTGGTAGTTGTTGCAGTGGTTGTTGTTGCGGTGGTTTTTGTTGCGGTGGTTGTTGTTGCGGTGGTTGTTGTTGCAGTGGTTGTTGCGGTGGTGGTTGTTGCGGTGGTTGTTGTGCGGTGGTTGTTGTTGCGTTAGTTGTGCGGTGGTTGTTCTTGCGGTGGTTGTTGTTGCGGTAGTTGTGCGGTGGTTGTTGTGCGGTGGTTGTTGTTGCGGTGGCTGTTGTGCGGTGGTTGTTGTTGCGGTGGTTGTTGTTGTGGTGGTTGTTGCGCGGTGGTTGTTGTTGTGGTGGTTGTTGTTGCGGTGGTTGTTGTGCGGTGGTTGTTGTTGCGGTGTTTGTTGCGCGATGGTTGTTGTGCGGTGGTTGTTGCGGTGGTTGTTGTGCGGTGGTTGTTGTTGCGGTAGTTGTGCGGTGGTTTTCTTGCGGTGGTTGTTGTTGCAGTGGTTGTTGCGGTGGTTGTTGTGCGGTGGTTGTTGTGCGGTGGTAATTGTTGCAGTGGTTGTTGTTCCGGTGGTTGTTGTGCGGTGACTGTTGTTGCGGTGGTTGTTGTTGCAGTGGATGTTGTGCGGTGGTTGTTGCGCGACGGTTATTGTTGCGGTGGTTGTTGTGGTGGTTGTTGTGCGGTGGTTTTCTTGCGGTGGTTGTTGTTGCAGTGGTTGTTGCGGTGGTTGTTGTGCGGTGGTTGTTGTGCGGTGGTTGTTGTGCGGTGGTTGTTGTTGTAGTGTTGTTGTGCGGTGGTTGTTGTTGCGGTGGTTGTTGTGCGGTGGTTGTTGTTTCGGTGGTTCTTGTTGCGGTGGTTGTTGTTGCGGTAGTTGTTGTGCGGTGGTTGTTGCGCGATGGTTGTTGTTGCGGTGGTTGTTGCGGTGGTTGTTGTGCGGTGGTTGTTGTTGCGGTGGTTGTTGCGCGGTGGTTGTTGTTGCGGTGGTTGTTGTGCGGTGGTTGTTGGTGCGGTGGTTGTTGTGCGGTGGTTGTTGTGCGGTGGTTGTTGTTGCGGAAGTTGTTGTGCGGTGGTTGTTTTGTGGTGGTTGTTGTTCTGGTGGGTGTTGTGTGGTGGTTGTTGTGCGGTAGTTGTTGCAGTGGTTGTTGTGCGTTGGTTGTTGCGGTGGTTGTTGTGCGGTGGTTGTGTTGTGGTGGTTGTTGTGCGGTTGTTTTTGTTGCGGTGGTTGTTGTTGCGGTGGTTGTTGTTGCACTGGTTGTTTTGCGGTGGTTGTGTGGTGGTTGTTGTGTGGTAGTTGTTGTTCCGGTGGTTGTTGTGCGGTGGTAGTTGTTGCAGTGGTTGTTGTTGCGGTGGTTGTTGTTGCGGTGGTTGTTGCGGTGGTTGTTGTGCGGTGGTTGTTGTACGGTGGTTGTTGTTGCGGTGGTTGGTGTTGCGGTGGTTGTTGTTGCAGTCGTTGTTGTGCGGTGGTTGTTGTTGCAGTGGTTGTTGTTGCGGTGGTTGTTGCGGTGGTTGTTGTGCGGTGGTTGTTTTTCCGGTGGTTGTTGTGCGGTGGTAGTTGTTGCAGTGGTCGTCGTTGCGGTGGTTGTTGCTGCGGCAGTTGTTGT
This sequence comes from Strix aluco, assembly GCF_031877795.1. Taxonomy (NCBI): domain Eukaryota; kingdom Metazoa; phylum Chordata; class Aves; order Strigiformes; family Strigidae; genus Strix; species Strix aluco. The sequence goes on from NW_027436629.1 coordinate 53,824, forward strand.
GCGGTGGTTGTTGTTGCGGTGGTTGTTGTTGTGGTGGTTGTTTTGCGGTGGTTGTTGTTGCCGTGGTTGTTGTTGCGGTGGTTGTTCCGGTGGTTGTTGCAGTGGTTGTTGTGCAGTGGTTGTTGTTGCGGTGGTTGTTGTGCGGTGGTTGTTGTTGCGGTGGTTGTTGTTGCGGTGGTTGTTCCGGTGGTTGTCCCGGTGGTTGTTCCTGTGGTGTTTGTTGTTGCGGTGGTTGTTGTGCGGTGGTAGTTGTTGCAGTGGTTGTTGTTGCGGTGGTTTTTGTTGTTGCGGTGGTTGTTGTTGCGGTGGTTGTTATTGCAGTGGTTTTTTTGCGGTGGTTGTGCGGTGGTTGTTGTTGCAGTGGGTGCTGTGCGGTGGTTGTTGCGGTGGTGGTTGTTGCGGTGGTTGTTGTGCGGTGGTTGTTGTTGCGTTAGTTGTGCGGTGGTTGTTCTTGCGGTGGTTGTTGTTGCGGTAGTTGTGCGGTGGTTGTTGCGGTGGTTGTTGTTGCGGTGGCTGTTGTGCGGTGGTTGTTGTTGCGGTGGTTGTTGTTGTGGTGGTTGTTGCGCGGTGGTTGTTGTTGTGGTGGTTGTTGTTGCGGTGGTTGTTGTGCGGTGGTTGTTGTTGCGGTGTTTGTTGTGCGGTGGTTGTTGTTTTGGTGGTTGTTGTGTAGGTGGTTGTTGTTGCAGTGGTTGTTTTGCGGTGGTTGTGCGGTGGTTGTTGTGTGGTAGTTGTTGTTCCGGTGGTTGTTGTGCGGTGGTTGTTGTTGCGGTGACTGTTGTTGCGGTGGTTGTTGTTGCAGTGGGTGTTGTGCGGTGGTTGTTGCGCGATGGTTGTTGTGCGGTGGTTGTTGCGGTGGTTGTTGTGCCGTGGTTGTTGTTGCGGTAGTTGTGCGGTGGTTTTCTTGCGGTGGTTGTTGTTGCAGTGGTTGTTGCGGTGGTTGTTGTGCGGTGGTTGTTGTGCGGTGGTAATTGTTGCAGTGGTTGTTGTTCCGGTGGTTGTTGTGCGGTGACTGTTGTTGCGGTGGTTGTTGTTGCAGTGGCTGTTGTGCGGTGGTTGTTGCGCGACGGTTATTGTTGCGGTGGTTGTTGTGGTGGTTGTTGTGCGGTGGTTTTCTTGCGGTGGTTGTTGTTGCAGTGGTTGTTGCGGTGGTTGTTGTGCGGTGGTTGTTGTGCGGTGGTTGTTCTTCTGGTGGCTGTTGTTGCGGTGGTTGTTGTTGTGGTGGTTGTTGTGCGGTGGTTGTTGTGTGGTGGTTGTTGTTGTAGTGTTGTTGTGCGGTGGTTGTTGTTGCGGTGGTTGTTGTGCGGTGGTTGTTGTTGCGGTGGTTGTTGTTGCGGTGGTTGTTGTTGCGGTGGTTGTTGTTGCAGTGGTTGTTGTTGTGGTGGTTGTTGCGCGGTGGTTGTTGTTGTGGTGGTTGTTGTTGCGGTGGTTGTTGTGTGGTGGTTGTTGTTGCGGTGTTTGTTGTGCGGTGGTTGTTGTTTTGGTGGTTGTTGTATAGGTGGTTGTTGTTGCAGTGGTTGTTTTGCGGTGGTTGTGCGGTGGTTGTTGTGTGGTAGTTGTTGTTCCGGTGGTTGTTGTGCGGTGGTTGTTATTGCGGTGACTGTTGTTGCGGTGGTTGTTGTTGCAGTGGGTGTTGTGCGGTGGTTGTTGCGCGATGGTTGTTGTGCGGTGGTTGTTGCGGTGGTTGTTGTGCGGTGGTTGTTGTTGCGGTAGTTGTGCGGTGGTTTTCTTGCGGTGGTTGTTGTTGCAGTGGTTGTTGCGGTGGTTGTTGTGCGGTGGTTGTTGTGCGGTGGTAATTGTTGCAGTGGTTGTTGTTCCGGTGGTTGTTGTGCGGTGACTGTTGTTGCGGTGGTTGTTGTTGCAGTGGCTGTTGTGCGGTGGTTGTTGCGCGACGGTTATTGTTGCGGTGGTTGTTGTGGTGGTTGTTGTGCGGTGGTTTTCTTGCGGTGGTTGTTGTTGCAGTGGTTGTTGCGGTGGTTGTTGTGCGGTGGTTGTTGTGCGGTGGTTGTTCTTCTGGTGGCTGTTGTTGCGGTGGTTGTTGTTGCGGTGGTTGTTGTGCGGTGGTTGTTGTGTGGTGGTTGTTGTTGTAGTGTTGTTGTGCGGTGGTTGTTGTTGCGGTGGTTGTTGTGCGGTGGTTGTTGTTTCGGTGGTTGTTGTTGCGGTGGTTGTTGTTGCGGTGGTTGTTGTTGCAGTGGTTGTTTTGCGGTGGTTGTTGTTGCAGTGGTTGTTTTGCGGTGGTTGTGTGGTGGTTGTTGTGTGGTAGTTGTTGTTCCGGTGGTTGTTGTGCGGTGGTAGTTGTTGCAGTGGTTGTTGTTGCGGTGGTTGTTGTGCGGTGGTTGTTGTTGCGGTGGTTGTTGTTGCAGTGGTTGTTGTTGCGGTGGTTGTTGTTGCGGTGGTTGTTGTTGCACTGGTTGTTTTGCGGTGGTTGTGCGGTGGTTGTTGTACGGTGGTTGTTGTTGCGGTGGTTGGTGTTGCGGTGGTTGTTGTTTCAGTGGTTGTTGTGCGGTGGTTGTTGTTGCAGTGGTTGTTGTTGCAGTAGTTCTGCGGTAGTTGTTCTGCGGTGGTTGTTGTTGCGGTGACTGTTGTTGCGGTGGTTGTTGTTGCAGTGGGTGTTGTGCGGTGGTTGTTGCGCGATGGTTATTGTTGCGGTGGTTTTTTCGGTGGTTGTTGTGTGGTGGTTGTTGTTGCAGTAGTTGTGCGGTGGTTTTCTTGCAGTGGTTGTTGTTGCGGTGGTTGTTGCGGTCGTTGTTGTGCGGTGGTTGTTTTTCCGGTGGTTGTTGTGCGGTGGTAGTTGTTGCAGTGGTCGTCGTTGCGGTGGTTGTTGTTGCGGCAGTTGTTGTGCGGTGGTTGTTGTTGCGGTGGTTGTTTTGCGGTGGTTGTGTGGTGGTTGTTGTGTGGTAGTTGTTGTTCCGGTGGTTGTTGTGCGGTGGTAGTTGTTGCAGTGGTTGTTGTTGCGGTGGTTGTTGTGCGGTGGTTGTTGTTGCGGTGGTTGTTGTTGCAGTGGTTGTTGTTGCGGTGGTTGTTGTTGCGGTGGTTGTTGTTGCACTGGTTGTTTTGCGGTGGTTGTGCGGTGGTTGTTGTACGGTGGTTGTTGTTGCGGTGGTTGGTGTTGCGGTGGTTGTTGTTTCAGTGGTTGTTGTGCGGTGGTTGTTGTTGCAGTGGTTGTTGTTGCAGTAGTTCTGCGGTAGTTGTTCTGCGGTGGTTGTTGTTGCGGTGACTGTTGTTGCGGTGGTTGTTGTTGCAGTGGGTGTTGTGCGGTGGTTGTTGCGCGATGGTTATTGTTGCGGTGGTTTTTTCGGTGGTTGTTGTGTGGTGGTTGTTGTTGCAGTAGTTGTGCGGTGGTTTTCTTGCAGTGGTTGTTGTTGCGGTGGTTGTTGCGGTGGTTGTTGTGCGGTGGTTGTTTTTCCGGTGGTTGTTGTGCGGTGGTAGTTGTTGCAGTGGTCGTCGTTGCGGTGGTTGTTGTTGCGGCAGTTGTTGTGCGGTGGTTGTTGTTGCGGTGGTTGTTGTTGTGGTGGTTGTTTTGCGGTGGTTGTTGTTGCCGTGGTTGTTTTTGCGGTGCTTGTTCCGGTGGTTGTTGCAGTGGTTGTTGTGCAGTGGTTGTTGTTGCGGTGGTTGTTGTGCGGTGGTTGTTGTTGCGGTGGTTGTTGTTGCGGTGGTTGTTCCGGTGGTTGTTCCAGTGGTTGTTCCTGTGGTGTTTGTTGTTGCGGTGGTTGTTGTGCGGTGGTAGTTGTTGCAGTGGTTGTTGTTGCGGTGGTTTTTGTTGCGGTGGTTGTTGTTGCGGTGGTTGTTGTTGCAGTGGTTGTTGCGGTGGTGGTTGTTGCGGTGGTTGTTGTGCGGTGGTTGTTGTTGCGTTAGTTGTGCGGTGGTTGTTCTTGCGGTGGTTGTTGTTGCGGTAGTTGTGCGGTGGTTGTTGTGCGGTGGTTGTTGTTGCGGTGGCTGTTGTGCGGTGGTTGTTGTTGCGGTGGTTGTTGTTGTGGTGGTTGTTGCGCGGTGGTTGTTGTTGTGGTGGTTGTTGTTGCGGTGGTTGTTGTGCGGTGGTTGTTGTTGCGGTGTTTGTTGTGCCGTGGTTGTTGTTTTGGTGGTTGTTGTGTAGGTGGTTGTTGTTGCAGTGGTTGTTTTGCGGTGGTTGTGCGGTGGTTGTTGTGTGGTAGTTGTTGTTCCGGTGGTTGTTGTGCGGTGGTTGTTGTTGCGGTGACTGTTGTTGCGGTGGTTGTTGTTGCAGTGGGTGTTGTGCGGTGGTTGTTGCGCGATGGTTGTTGTGCGGTGGTTGTTGCGGTGGTTGTTGTGCGGTGGTTGTTGTTGCGGTAGTTGTGCGGTGGTTTTCTTGCGGTGGTTTTTGTTGCAGTGGTTGTTGCGGTGGTTGTTGTGCGGTGGTTGTTGTGCGGTGGTAATTGTTGCAGTGGTTGTTGTTCCGGTGGTTGTTGTGCGGTGACTGTTGTTGCGGTGGTTGTTGTTGCAGTGGATGTTGTGCGGTGGTTGTTGCGCGACGGTTATTGTTGCGGTGGTTGTTGTGGTGGTTGTTGTGCGGTGGTTTTCTTGCGGTGGTTGTTGTTGCAGTGGTTGTTGCGGTGGTTGTTGTGCGGTGGTTGTTGTGCGGTGGTTGTTGTGTGGTGGTTGTTGTTGTAGTGTTGTTGTGCGGTGGTTGTTGTTGCGGTGGTTGTTGTGCGGTGGTTGTTGTTTCGGTGGTTCTTGTTGCGGTGGTTGTTGTTGCGGTAGTTGTTGTGCGGTGGTTGTTGCGCGATGGTTGTTGTTGCGGTGGTTGTTGCGGTGGTTGTTGTGCGGTGGTTGTTGTTGCGGTGGTTGTTGCGCGGTGGTTGTTGTTGCGGTGGTTGTTGTGCGGTGGTTGTTGGTGCGGTGGTTGTTGTGCGGTGGTTGTTGTGCGGTGGTTGTTGTTGCGGAAGTTGTTGTGCGGTGGTTGTTTTGTGGTGGTTGTTGTTCTGGTGGGTGTTGTGTGGTGGTTGTTGTGCGGTGGTTTTCTTGCAGTGGTTGTTGTTGCGTTGGTTGTTGCGGTGGTTGTTGTGCGGTGGTTGTGTTGTGGTGGTTGTTGTGCGGTTGTTTTTGTTGCGGTGGTTGTTGTTGCGGTGGTTGTTGTTGCACTGGTTGTTTTGCGGTGGTTGTGTGGTGGTTGTTGTGTGGTAGTTGTTGTTCCGGTGGTTGTTGTGCGGTGGTAGTTGTTGCAGTGGTTGTTGTTGCGGTGGTTGTTGTTGCGGTGGTTGTTGCGGTGGTTGTTGTGCGGTGGTTGTTGTACGGTGGTTGTTGTTGCGGTGGTTGGTGTTGCGGTGGTTGTTGTTGCAGTCGTTGTTGTGCGGTGGTTGTTGTTGCAGTGGTTGTTGTTGCGGTGGTTGTTGCGGTGGTTGTTGTGCGGTGGTTGTTTTTCCGGTGGTTGTTGTGCGGTGGTAGTTGTTGCAGTGGTCGTCGTTGCGGTGGTTGTTGCTGCGGCAGTTGTTGTGCGGTGGTTGTTGTTGCGGTGGTTGTTGTTGTGGTGGTTGTTTTGCGGTGGTTGTTGTTGCCGTGGTTGTTGTTGCGGTGGTTGTTCCGGTGGTTGTTGCAGTGGTTGTTGTGCAGTGGTTGTTGTTGCGGTGGTTGTTGTGCGGTGGTTGTTGTTGCGGTGGTTGTTGTTGCGGTGGTTGTTGTTGCGGTGGTTGTTGTTGCAGTGGTTGTTTTGCGGTGGTTGTTGTTGCAGTGGTTGTTTTGCGGTGGTTGTGTGGTGGTTGTTGTGTGGTAGTTGTTGTTCCGGTGGTTGTTGTGCGGTGGTAGTTGTTGCAGTGGTTGTTGTTGCGGTAGTTGTTGTGCGGTGGTTGTTGCGCGATGGTTGTTGTTGCGGTGGTTGTTGCGGTGGTTGTTGTGCGGTGGTTGTTGTGCGGTGGTTGTTGTACGGTGGTTGTTGTTGCGGTGGTTGGTGTTGCGGTGGTTGTTGTTGCAGTCGTTGTTGTGCGGTGGTTGTTGTTGCAGTGGTTGTTGTTGCGGTGGTTGTTGCGGTGGTTGTTGTGCGGTGGTTGTTTTTCCGGTGGTTGTTGTGCGGTGGTAGTTGTTGCAGTGGTCGTCGTTGCGGTGGTTGTTGCTGCGGCAGTTGTTGTGCGGTGGTTGTTGTTGCGGTGGTTGTTGTTGTGGTGGTTGTTTTGCGGTGGTTGTTGTTGCCGTGGTTGTTGTTGCGGTGGTTGTTCCGGTGGTTGTTGCAGTGGTTGTTGTGCAGTGGTTGTTGTTGCGGTGGTTGTTGTGCGGTGGTTGTTGTTGCGGTGGTTGTTGTTGCGGTGGTTGTTCCGGTGGTTGTCCCGGTGGTTGTTCCTGTGGTGTTTGTTGTTGCGGTGGTTGTTGTGCGGTGGTAGTTGTTGCAGTGGTTGTTGTTGCGGTGGTTTTTGTTGTTGCGGTGGTTGTTGTTGCGGTGGTTGTTGTTGCAGTGGTTTTTTTGCGGTGGTTGTGCGGTGGTTGTTGTTGCAGTGGGTGCTGTGCGGTGGTTGTTGCGGTGGTGGTTGTTGCGGTGGTTGTTGTGCGGTGGTTGTTGTTGCGTTAGTTGTGCGGTGGTTGTTCTTGCGGTGGTTGTTGTTGCGGTAGTTGTGCGGTGGTTGTTGCGGTGGTTGTTGTTGCGGTGGCTGTTGTGCGGTGGTTGTTGTTGCGGTGGTTGTTGTTGTGGTGGTTGTTGCGCGGTGGTTGTTGTTGTGGTGGTTGTTGTTGCGGTGGTTGTTGTGCGGTGGTTGTTGTTGCGGTGTTTGTTGTGCGGTGGTTGTTGTTTTGGTGGTTGTTGTGTAGGTGGTTGTTGTTGCAGTGGTTGTTTTGCGGTGGTTGTGCGGTGGTTGTTGTGTGGTAGTTGTTGTTCCGGTGGTTGTTGTGCGGTGGTTGTTGTTGCGGTGACTGTTGTTGCGGTGGTTGTTGTTGCAGTGGGTGTTGTGCGGTGGTTGTTGCGCGATGGTTGTTGTGCGGTGGTTGTTGCGGTGGTTGTTGTGCCGTGGTTGTTGTTGCGGTAGTTGTGCGGTGGTTTTCTTGCGGTGGTTGTTGTTGCAGTGGTTGTTGCGGTGGTTGTTGTGCGGTGGTTGTTGTGCGGTGGTAATTGTTGCAGTGGTTGTTGTTCCGGTGGTTGTTGTGCGGTGACTGTTGTTGCGGTGGTTGTTGTTGCAGTGGCTGTTGTGCGGTGGTTGTTGCGCGACGGTTATTGTTGCGGTGGTTGTTGTGGTGGTTGTTGTGCGGTGGTTTTCTTGCGGTGGTTGTTGTTGCAGTGGTTGTTGCGGTGGTTGTTGTGCGGTGGTTGTTGTGCGGTGGTTGTTCTTCTGGTGGCTGTTGTTGCGGTGGTTGTTGTTGTGGTGGTTGTTGTGCGGTGGTTGTTGTGTGGTGGTTGATGTTGTAGTGTTGTTGTGCGGTGGTTGTTGTTGCGGTGGTTGTTGTGCGGTGGTTGTTGTTGCGGTGGTTGTTGTTGCGGTGGTTGTTGTTGCGGTGGTTGTTGTTGCAGTGGTTGTTGTTGTGGTGGTTGTTGCGCGGTGGTTGTTGTGCGGTGGTTGTTGGTGCGGTGGTTGTTGTGTGGTGGTTGTTGTTGCGGTGTTTGTTGTGCGGTGGTTGTTGTTTTGGTGGTTGTTGTATAGGTAGTTGTTGTTGCAGTGGTTGTTTTGCGGTGGTTGTGCGGTGGTTGTTGTGTGGTAGTTGTTGTTCCGGTGGTTGTTGTGCGGTGGTTGTTGTTGCGGTGACTGTTGTTGCGGTGGTTGTTGTTGCAGTGGGTGTTGTGCGGTGGTTGTTGCGCGATGGTTGTTGTGCGGTGGTTGTTGCGGTGGTTGTTGTGCGGTGGTTGTTGTTGCGGTAGTTGTGCGGTGGTTTTCTTGCGGTGGTTGTTGTTGCAGTGGTTGTTGCGGTGGTTGTTGTGCGGTGGTTGTTGTGCGGTGGTAATTGTTGCAGTGGTTGTTGTTCCGGTGGTTGTTGTGCGGTGACTGTTGTTGCGGTGGTTGTTGTTGCAGTGGCTGTTGTGCGGTGGTTGTTGCGCGACGGTTATTGTTGCGGTGGTTGTTGTGGTGGTTGTTGTGCGGTGGTTTTCTTGCGGTGGTTGTTGTTGCAGTGGTTGTTGCGGTGGTTGTTGTGCGGTGGTTGTTGTGCGGTGGTTGTTCTTCTGGTGGCTGTTGTTGCGGTGGTTGTTGTTGCGGTGGTTGTTGTGCGGTGGTTGTTGTGTGGTGGTTGTTGTTGTAGTGTTGTTGTGCGGTGGTTGTTGTTGCGGTGGTTGTTGTGCGGTGGTTGTTGTTTCGGTGGTTGTTGTTGCGGTGGTTGTTGTTGCGGTGGTTGTTGTTGCAGTGGTTGTTTTGCGGTGGTTGTTGTTGCAGTGGTTGTTTTGCGGTGGTTGTGTGGTGGTTGTTGTGTGGTAGTTGTTGTTCCGGTGGTTGTTGTGCGGTGGTAGTTGTTGCAGTGGTTGTTGTTGCGGTAGTTGTTGTGCGGTGGTTGTTGCGCGATGGTTGTTGTTGCGGTGGTTGTTGCGGTGGTTGTTGTGCGGTGGTTGTTGTTGCGGTGGTTGTTGCGCGGTGGTTGTTGTTGCGGTGGTTGTTGTGCGGTGGTTGTTGGTGCGGTGGTTGTTGTGCGGTGGTTGTTGTGCGGTGGTTGTTGTTGCGGAAGTTGTTGTGCGGTGGTTGTTGTGTGGTGGTTGTTGTTCTGGTGCGTGTTGTGTGGTGGTTGTTGTGCGGTAGTTGTTGTTGCAGTGGTTGTTGTGCGTTGGTTGTTGCGGTGGTTGTTGTGCGGTGGTTGTGTTGTGGTGGTTGTTGTGCGGTTGTTTTTGTTGCGGTGGTTGTTTTGCGGTGGTTGTGTGGTGGTTGTTGTGTGGTAGTTGTTGTTCCGGTGGTTGTTGTGCGGTGGTAGTTGTTGCAGTGGTTGTTGTTGCGGTGGTTGTTGTTGCGGTGGTTGTTGCGGTGGTTGTTGTGCGGTGGTTGTTGTACGGTGGTTGTTGTTGCGGTGGTTGGTGTTGCGGTGGTTGTTGTTGCAGTGGTTGTTGTGCGGTGGTTGTTGTTGCAGTGGTTGTTGTTGCAGTAGTTCTGCGGTAGTTGTTCTGCGGTGGTTGTTGTTGCGGTGACTGTTGTTGCGGTGGTTGTTGTTGCAGTGGGTGTTGTGCGGTGGTTGTTGCGCGATGGTTATTGTTGCGGTGGTTGTTTCGGTGGTTGTTGTGTGGTGGTTGTTGTTGCAGTAGTTGTGCGGTGGTTTTCTTGCAGTGGTTGTTGTTGCGGTGGTTGTTGCGGTGGTTGTTGTGCGGTGGTTGTTTTTCCGGTGGTTGTTGTGCGGTGGTAGTTGTTGCAGTGGTCGTCGTTGCGGTGGTTGTTGTTGCGGCAGTTGTTGTGCGGTGGTTGTTGTTGCGGTGGTTGTTGTTGTGGTGGTTGTTTTGCGGTGGTTGTTGTTGCCGTGGTTGTTGTTGCGGTGCTTGTTCCGGTGGTTGTTGCAGTGGTTGTTGTGCAGTGGTTGTTGTTGCGGTGGTTGTTGTGCGGTGGTTGTTGTTGCGGTGGTTGTTGTTGCGGTGGTTGTTCCGGTGGTTGTTCCAGTGGTTGTTCCTGTGGTGTTTGTTGTTGCGGTGGTTGTTGTGCGGTGGTAGTTGTTGCAGTGGTTGTTGTTGCGGTGGTTTTTGTTGCGGTGGTTGTTGTTGCGGTGGTTGTTGTTGCAGTGGTTGTTGCGGTGGTGGTTGTTGCGGTGGTTGTTGTGCGGTGGTTGTTGTTGCGTTAGTTGTGCGGTGGTTGTTCTTGCGGTGGTTGTTGTTGCGGTAGTTGTGCGGTGGTTGTTGTGCGGTGGTTGTTGTTGCGGTGGCTGTTGTGCGGTGGTTGTTGTTGCGGTGGTTGTTGTTGTGGTGGTTGTTGCGCGGTGGTTGTTGTTGTGGTGGTTGTTGTTGCGGTGGTTGTTGTGCGGTGGTTGTTGTTGCGGTGTTTGTTGCGCGATGGTTGTTGTGCGGTGGTTGTTGCGGTGGTTGTTGTGCGGTGGTTGTTGTTGCGGTAGTTGTGCGGTGGTTTTCTTGCGGTGGTTGTTGTTGCAGTGGTTGTTGCGGTGGTTGTTGTGCGGTGGTTGTTGTGCGGTGGTAATTGTTGCAGTGGTTGTTGTTCCGGTGGTTGTTGTGCGGTGACTGTTGTTGCGGTGGTTGTTGTTGCAGTGGATGTTGTGCGGTGGTTGTTGCGCGACGGTTATTGTTGCGGTGGTTGTTGTGGTGGTTGTTGTGCGGTGGTTTTCTTGCGGTGGTTGTTGTTGCAGTGGTTGTTGCGGTGGTTGTTGTGCGGTGGTTGTTGTGCGGTGGTTGTTGTGCGGTGGTTGTTGTTGTAGTGTTGTTGTGCGGTGGTTGTTGTTGCGGTGGTTGTTGTGCGGTGGTTGTTGTTTCGGTGGTTCTTGTTGCGGTGGTTGTTGTTGCGGTAGTTGTTGTGCGGTGGTTGTTGCGCGATGGTTGTTGTTGCGGTGGTTGTTGCGGTGGTTGTTGTGCGGTGGTTGTTGTTGCGGTGGTTGTTGCGCGGTGGTTGTTGTTGCGGTGGTTGTTGTGCGGTGGTTGTTGGTGCGGTGGTTGTTGTGCGGTGGTTGTTGTGCGGTGGTTGTTGTTGCGGAAGTTGTTGTGCGGTGGTTGTTTTGTGGTGGTTGTTGTTCTGGTGGGTGTTGTGTGGTGGTTGTTGTGCGGTAGTTGTTGCAGTGGTTGTTGTGCGGTGGTTGTTGCGGTGGTTGTTGTGCGGTGGTTGTGTTGTGGTGGTTGTTGTGCGGTTGTTTTTGTTGCGGTGGTTGTTGTTGCGGTGGTTGTTGTTGCACTGGTTGTTTTGCGGTGGTTGTGTGGTGGTTGTTGTGTGGTAGTTGTTGTTCCGGTGGTTGTTGTGCGGTGGTAGTTGTTGCAGTGGTTGTTGTTGCGGTGGTTGTTGTTGCGGTGGTTGTTGCGGTGGTTGTTGTGCGGTGGTTGTTGTACGGTGGTTGTTGTTGCGGTGGTTGGTGTTGCGGTGGTTGTTGTTGCAGTCGTTGTTGTGCGGTGGTTGTTGTTGCAGTGGTTGTTGTTGCGGTGGTTGTTGCGGTGGTTGTTGTGCGGTGGTTGTTTTTCCGGTGGTTGTTGTGCGGTGGTAGTTGTTGCAGTGGTCGTCGTTGCGGTGGTTGTTGCTGCGGCAGTTGTTGTGCGGTGGTTGTTGTTGCGGTGGTTGTTGTTGTGGTGGTTGTTTTGCGGTGGTTGTTGTTGCCGTGGTTGTTGTTGCGGTGGTTGTTCCGGTGGTTGTTGCAGTGGTTGTTGTGCAGTGGTTGTTGTTGCGGTGGTTGTTGTGCGGTGGTTGTTGTTGCGGTGGTTGTTGTTGCGGTGGTTGTTCCGGTGGTTGTCCCGGTGGTTGTTCCTGTGGTGTTTGTTGTTGCGGTGGTTGTTGTGCGGTGGTAGTTGTTGCAGTGGTTGTTGTTGCGGTGGTTTTTGTTGTTGCGGTGGTTGTTGTTGCGGTGGTTGTTATTGCAGTGGTTTTTTTGCGGTGGTTGTGCGGTGGTTGTTGTTGCAGTGGGTGCTGTGCGGTGGTTGTTGCGGTGGTGGTTGTTGCGGTGGTTGTTGTGCGGTGGTTGTTGTTGCGTTAGTTGTGCGGTGGTTGTTCTTGCGGTGGTTGTTGTTGCGGTAGTTGTGCGGTGGTTGTTGCGGTGGTTGTTGTTGCGGTGGCTGTTGTGCGGTGGTTGTTGTTGCGGTGGTTGTTGTTGTGGTGGTTGTTGCGCGGTGGTTGTTGTTGTGGTGGTTGTTGTTGCGGTGGTTGTTGTGCGGTGGTTGTTGTTGCGGTGTTTGTTGTGCGGTGGTTGTTGTTTTGGTGGTTGTTGTGTAGGTGGTTGTTGTTGCAGTGGTTGTTTTGCGGTGGTTGTGCGGTGGTTGTTGTGTGGTAGTTGTTGTTCCGGTGGTTGTTGTGCGGTGGTTGTTGTTGCGGTGACTGTTGTTGCGGTGGTTGTTGTTGCAGTGGGTGTTGTGCGGTGGTTGTTGCGCGATGGTTGTTGTGCGGTGGTTGTTGCGGTGGTTGTTGTGCCGTGGTTGTTGTTGCGGTAGTTGTGCGGTGGTTTTCTTGCGGTGGTTGTTGTTGCAGTGGTTGTTGCGGTGGTTGTTGTGCGGTGGTTGTTGTGCGGTGGTAATTGTTGCAGTGGTTGTTGTTCCGGTGGTTGTTGTGCGGTGACTGTTGTTGCGGTGGTTGTTGTTGCAGTGGCTGTTGTGCGGTGGTTGTTGCGCGACGGTTATTGTTGCGGTGGTTGTTGTGGTGGTTGTTGTGCGGTGGTTTTCTTGCGGTGGTTGTTGTTGCAGCGGTTGTTGCGGTGGTTGTTGTGCGGTGGTTGTTGTGCGGTGGTTGTTGTTGCACTGGTTGTTTTGCGGTGGTTGTGTGGTGGTTGTTGTGTGGTAGTTGTTGTTCCGGTGGTTGTTGTGCGGTGGTAGTTGTTGCAGTGGTTGTTGTTGCGGTGGTTGTTGTTGCGGTGGTTGTTGCGGTGGTTGTTGTGCGGTGGTTGTTGTACGGTGGTTGTTGTTGCGGTGGTTGGTGTTGCGGTGGTTGTTGTTGCAGTCGTTGTTGTGCGGTGGTTGTTGTTGCAGTGGTTGTTGTTGCGGTGGTTGTTGCGGTGGTTGTTGTGCGGTGGTTGTTTTTCCGGTGGTTGTTGTGCGGTGGTAGTTGTTGCAGTGGTCGTCGTTGCGGTGGTTGTTGCTGCGGCAGTTGTTGTGCGGTGGTTGTTGTTGCGGTGGTTGTTGTTGTGGTGGTTGTTTTGCGGTGGTTGTTGTTGCCGTGGTTGTTGTTGCGGTGGTTGTTCCGGTGGTTGTTGCAGTGGTTGTTGTGCAGTGGTTGTTGTTGCGGTGGTTGTTGTGCGGTGGTTGTTGTTGCGGTGGTTGTTGTTGCGGTGGTTGTTGTTGCGGTGGTTGTTGTTGCAGTGGTTGTTTTGCGGTGGTTGTTGTTGCAGTGGTTGTTTTGCGGTGGTTGTGTGGTGGTTGTTGTGTGGTAGTTGTTGTTCCGGTGGTTGTTGTGCGGTGGTAGTTGTTGCAGTGGTTGTTGTTGCGGTAGTTGTTGTGCGGTGGTTGTTGCGCGATGGTTGTTGTTGCGGTGGTTGTTGCGGTGGTTGTTGTGCGGTGGTTGTTGTGCGGTGGTTGTTGTACGGTGGTTGTTGTTGCGGTGGTTGGTGTTGCGGTGGTTGTTGTTGCAGTCGTTGTTGTGCGGTGGTTGTTGTTGCAGTGGTTGTTGTTGCGGTGGTTGTTGCGGTGGTTGTTGTGCGGTGGTTGTTTTTCCGGTGGTTGTTGTGCGGTGGTAGTTGTTGCAGTGGTCGTCGTTGCGGTGGTTGTTGCTGCGGCAGTTGTTGTGCGGTGGTTGTTGTTGCGGTGGTTGTTGTTGTGGTGGTTGTTTTGCGGTGGTTGTTGTTGCCGTGGTTGTTGTTGCGGTGGTTGTTCCGGTGGTTGTTGCAGTGGTTGTTGTGCAGTGGTTGTTGTTGCGGTGGTTGTTGTGCGGTGGTTGTTGTTGCGGTGGTTGTTGTTGCGGTGGTTGTTCCGGTGGTTGTCCCGGTGGTTGTTCCTGTGGTGTTTGTTGTTGCGGTGGTTGTTGTGCGGTGGTAGTTGTTGCAGTGGTTGTTGTTGCGGTGGTTTTTGTTGTTGCGGTGGTTGTTGTTGCGGTGGTTGTTGTTGCAGTGGTTTTTTTGCGGTGGTTGTGCGGTGGTTGTTGTTGCAGTGGGTGCTGTGCGGTGGTTGTTGCGGTGGTGGTTGTTGCGGTGGTTGTTGTGCGGTGGTTGTTGTTGCGTTAGTTGTGCGGTGGTTGTTCTTGCGGTGGTTGTTGTTGCGGTAGTTGTGCGGTGGTTGTTGCGGTGGTTGTTGTTGCGGTGGCTGTTGTGCGGTGGTTGTTGTTGCGGTGGTTGTTGTTGTGGTGGTTGTTGCGCGGTGGTTGTTGTTGTGGTGGTTGTTGTTGCGGTGGTTGTTGTGCGGTGGTTGTTGTTGCGGTGTTTGTTGTGCGGTGGTTGTTGTTTTGGTGGTTGTTGTGTAGGTGGTTGTTGTTGCAGTGGTTGTTTTGCGGTGGTTGTGCGGTGGTTGTTGTGTGGTAGTTGTTGTTCCGGTGGTTGTTGTGCGGTGGTTGTTGTTGCGGTGACTGTTGTTGCGGTGGTTGTTGTTGCAGTGGGTGTTGTGCGGTGGTTGTTGCGCGATGGTTGTTGTGCGGTGGTTGTTGCGGTGGTTGTTGTGCGGTGGTTGTTGTTGCGGTAGTTGTGCGGTGGTTTTCTTGCGGTGGTTGTTGTTGCAGTGGTTGTTGCGGTGGTTGTTGTGCGGTGGTTGTTGTGCGGTGGTAATTGTTGCAGTGGTTGTTGTTCCGGTGGTTGTTGTGCGGTGACTGTTGTTGCGGTGGTTGTTGTTGCAGTGGCTGTTGTGCGGTGGTTGTTGCGCGACGGTTATTGTTGCGGTGGTTGTTGTGGTGGTTGTTGTGCGGTGGTTTTCTTGCGGTGGTTGTTGTTGCAGTGGTTGTTGCGGTGGTTGTTGTGCGGTGGTTGTTGTGCGGTGGTTGTTCTTCTGGTGGCTGTTGTTGCGGTGGTTGTTGTTGTGGTGGTTGTTGTGCGGTGGTTGTTGTGTGGTGGTTGATGTTGTAGTGTTGTTGTGCGGTGGTTGTTGTTGCGGTGGTTGTTGTGCGGTGGTTGTTGTTGCGGTGGTTGTTGTTGCGGTGGTTGTTGTTGCGGTGGTTGTTGTTGCAGTGGTTGTTGTTGTGGTGGTTGTTGCGCGGTGGTTGTTGTTGTGGTGGTTGTTGTTGCGGTGGTTGTTGTGTGGTGGTTGTTGTTGCGGTGTTTGTTGTGCGGTGGTTGTTGTTTTGGTGGTTGTTGTATAGGTAGTTGTTGTTGCAGTGGTTGTTTTGCGGTGGTTGTGCGGTGGTTGTTGTGTGGTAGTTGTTGTTCCGGTGGTTGTTGTGCGGTGGTTGTTGTTGCGGTGACTGTTGTTGCGGTGGTTGTTGTTGCAGTGGGTGTTGTGCGGTGGTTGTTGCGCGATGGTTGTTGTGCGGTGGTTGTTGCGGTGGTTGTTGTGCGGTGGTTGTTGTTGCGGTAGTTGTGCGGTGGTTTTCTTGCGGTGGTTGTTGTTGCAGTGGTTGTTGCGGTGGTTGTTGTGCGGTGGTTGTTGTGCGGTGGTAATTGTTGCAGTGGTTGTTGTTCCGGTGGTTGTTGTGCGGTGACTGTTGTTGCGGTGGTTGTTGTTGCAGTGGCTGTTGTGCGGTGGTTGTTGCGCGACGGTTATTGTTGCGGTGGTTGTTGTGGTGGTTGTTGTGCGGTGGTTTTCTTGCGGTGGTTGTTGTTGCAGTGGTTGTTGCGGTGGTTGTTGTGCGGTGGTTGTTGTGCGGTGGTTGTTCTTCTGGTGGCTGTTGTTGCGGTGGTTGTTGTTGCGGTGGTTGTTGTGCGGTGGTTGTTGTGTGGTGGTTGTTGTTGTAGTGTTGTTGTGCGGTGGTTGTTGTTGCGGTGGTTGTTGTGCGGTGGTTGTTGTTTCGGTGGTTGTTGTTGCGGTGGTTGTTGTTGCGGTGGTTGTTGTTGCAGTGGTTGTTTTGCGGTGGTTGTTGTTGCAGTGGTTGTTTTGCGGTGGTTGTGTGGTGGTTGTTGTGTGGTAGTTGTTGTTCCGGTGGTTGTTGTGCGGTGGTAGTTGTTGCAGTGGTTGTTGTTGCGGTAGTTGTTGTGCGGTGGTTGTTGCGCGATGGTTGTTGTTGCGGTGGTTGTTGCGGTGGTTGTTGTGCGGTGGTTGTTGTTGCGGTGGTTGTTGCGCGGTGGTTGTTGTTGCGGTGGTTGTTGTGCGGTGGTTGTTGGTGCGGTGGTTGTTGTGCGGTGGTTGTTGTGCGGTGGTTGTTGTTGCGGAAGTTGTTGTGCGGTGGTTGTTGTGTGGTGGTTGTTGTTCTGGTGCGTGTTGTGTGGTGGTTGTTGTGCGGTAGTTGTTGTTGCAGTGGTTGTTGTGCGTTGGTTGTTGCGGTGGTTGTTGTGCGGTGGTTGTGTTGTGGTGGTTGTTGTGCGGTTGTTTTTGTTGCGGTGGTTGTTTTGCGGTGGTTGTGTGGTGGTTGTTGTGTGGTAGTTGTTGTTCCGGTGGTTGTTGTGCGGTGGTAGTTGTTGCAGTGGTTGTTGTTGCGGTGGTTGTTGTTGCGGTGGTTGTTGCGGTGGTTGTTGTGCGGTGGTTGTTGTACGGTGGTTGTTGTTGCGGTGGTTGGTGTTGCGGTGGTTGTTGTTGCAGTGGTTGTTGTGCGGTGGTTGTTGTTGCAGTGGTTGTTGTTGCAGTAGTTCTGCGGTAGTTGTTCTGCGGTGGTTGTTGTTGCGGTGACTGTTGTTGCGGTGGTTGTTGTTGCAGTGGGTGTTGTGCGGTGGTTGTTGCGCGATGGTTATTGTTGCGGTGGTTGTTTCGGTGGTTGTTGTGTGGTGGTTGTTGTTGCAGTAGTTGTGCGGTGGTTTTCTTGCAGTGGTTGTTGTTGCGGTGGTTGTTGCGGTGGTTGTTGTGCGGTGGTTGTTTTTCCGGTGGTTGTTGTGCGGTGGTAGTTGTTGCAGTGGTCGTCGTTGCGGTGGTTGTTGTTGCGGCAGTTGTTGTGCGGTGGTTGTTGTTGCGGTGGTTGTTGTTGTGGTGGTTGTTTTGCGGTGGTTGTTGTTGCCGTGGTTGTTGTTGCGGTGGTTGTTCCGGTGGTTGTTGCAGTGGTTGTTGTGCAGTGGTTGTTGTTGCGGTGGTTGTTGTGCGGTGGTTGTTGTTGCGGTGGTTGTTGTTGCGGTGGTTGTTCCGGTGGTTGTCCCGGTGGTTGTTCCTGTGGTGTTTGTTTTTGCGGTGGTTGTTGTGCGGTGGTAGTTGTTGCAGTGGTTGTTGTTGCGGTGGTTTTTGTTGTTGCGGTGGTTGTTGTTGCGGTGGTTGTGCGGTGGTTGTTGTTGCAGTGGGTGTTGTGCGGTGGTTGTTGCGGTGGTGGTTGTTGCGGTGGTTGTTGCGGTGGTTGTTGTTGCGTTATTTGTGCGGTGGTTGTTGTTGCGGTGGTTGTTGTTGCGGTAGTTGTGCGGTGGTTGTTGTGCGGTGGTTGTTGTTGCGGTGGCTGTTGTGCGGTGGTTGTTGTTGCGGTGGTTGTTGTTGTGGTGGTTGTTGCGCGGTGGTTGTTGTTGTGGTGGTTGTTGTTGCGGTGGTTGTTGTGCGGTGGTTGTTGTCGCGGTGTTTGTTGTGCGGTGGTTGTTGTTTTGGTGGTTGTTGTGTAGGTGGTTGTTGTTGCAGTGGTTGTTTTGCGGTGGTTGTGCGGTGGTTGTTGTGTGGTAGTTGTTGTTCCGGTGGTTGTTGTGCGGTGGTTGTTGTTGCGGTGACTGTTGTTGCGGTGGTTGTTGTTGCAGTGGGTGTTGTGCGGTGGTTGTTGCGCGATGGTTGTTGTGCGGTGGTTGTTGCGGTGGTTGTTGTGCGGTGGTTGTTGTTGCGGTAGTTGTGCGGTGGTTTTCTTGCGGTGGTTGTTGTTGCAGTGGTTGTTGCGGTGGTTGTTGTGCGGTGGTTGTTGTGCGGTGGTAATTGTTGCAGTGGTTGTTGTTCCGGTGGTTGTTGTGCGGTGACTGTTGTTGCGGTGGTTGTTGTTGCAGTGGCTGTTGTGCGGTGGTTGTTGCGCGACGGTTATTGTTGCGGTGGTTGTTGTGGTGGTTGTTGTGCGGTGGTTTTCTTGCGGTGGTTGTTGTTGCAGTGGTTGTTGCGGTGGTTGTTGTGCGGTGGTTGTTGTGCGGTGGTTGTTCTTCTGGTGGCTGTTGTTGCGGTGGTTGTTGTTGTGGTGGTTGTTGTGCGGTGGTTGTTGTGTGGTGGTTGTTGTTGTAGTGTTGTTGTGCGGTGGTTGTTGTTGCGGTGGTTGTTGTGCGGTGGTTGTTGTTGCGGTGGTTGTTGTTGCGGTGGTTGTTGTTGCGGTGGTTGTTGTTGCAGTGGTTGTTGTTGTGGTGGTTGTTGCGCGGTGGTTGTTGTTGTGGTGGTTGTTGTTGCGGTGGTTGTTGTGTGGTGGTTGTTGTTGCGGTGTTTGTTGTGCGGTGGTTGTTGTTTTGGTGGTTGTTGTATAGGTGGTTGTTGTTGCAGTGGTTGTTTTGCGGTGGTTGTGCGGTGGTTGTTGTGTGGTAGTTGTTGTTCCGGTGGTTGTTGTGCGGTGGTTGTTATTGCGGTGACTGTTGTTGCGGTGGTTGTTGTTGCAGTGGGTGTTGTGCGGTGGTTGTTGCGCGATGGTTGTTGTGCGGTGGTTGTTGCGGTGGTTGTTGTGCGGTGGTTGTTGTTGCGGTAGTTGTGCGGTGGTTTTCTTGCGGTGGTTGTTGTTGCAGTGGTTGTTGCGGTGGTTGTTGTGCGGTGGTTGTTGTGCGGTGGTAATTGTTGCAGTGGTTGTTGTTCCGGTGGTTGTTGTGCGGTGGTTGTTGTTGCAGTGGCTGTTGTGCGGTGGTTGTTGCGCGACGGTTATTGTTGCGGTGGTTGTTGTGGTGGTTGTTGTGCGGTGGTTTTCTTGCGGTGGTTGTTGTTGCAGTGGTTGTTGCGGTGGTTGTTGTGCGGTGGTTGTTGTGCGGTGGTTGTTCTTCTGGTGGCTGTTGTTGCGGTGGTTGTTGTTGCGGTGGTTGTTGTGCGGTGGTTGTTGTGTGGTGGTTGTTGTTGTAGTGTTGTTGTGCGGTGGTTGTTGTTGCGGTGGTTGTTGTGCGGTGGTTGTTGTTTCGGTGGTTGTTGTTGCGGTGGTTGTTGTTGCGGTGGTTGTTGTTGCAGTGGTTGTTTTGCGGTGGTTGTTGTTGCAGTGGTTGTTTTGCGGTGGTTGTGTGGTGGTTGTTGTGTGGTAGTTGTTGTTCCGGTGGTTGTTGTGCGGTGGTAGTTGTTGCAGTGGTTGTTGTTGCGGTAGTTGTTGTGCGGTGGTTGTTGCGCGATGGTTGTTGTTGCGGTGGTTGTTGCGGTGGTTGTTGTGCGGTGGTTGTTGTTGCGGTGGTTGTTGCGCGGTGGTTGTTGTTGCGGTGGTTGTTGTGCGGTGGTTGTTGGTGCGGTGGTTGTTGTGCGGTGGTTGTTGGTGCGGTGGTTGTTGTTGCGGAAGTTGTTGTGCGGTGGTTGTTGTGTGGTGGTTGTTGTTCTGGTGGGTGTTGTGTGGTGGTTGTTGTGCGGTAGTTGTTGTTGCAGTGGTTGTTGTGCGTTGGTTGTTGTGCGGTGGTTGTTGTGCGGTGGTTGTGTTTTGGTGGTTGTTGTGCGGTTGTTTTTGTTGCGGTGGTTGTTGTTGCGGTGGTTGTTGTTGCACTGGTTGTTTTGCGGTGGTTGTGTGGTGGTTGTTGTGTGGTAGTTGTTGTTCCGGTGGTTGTTGTGCGGTGGTAGTTGTTGCAGTGGTTGTTGTTGCGGTGGTTGTTGTTGCGGTGGTTGTTGCGGTGGTTGTTGTGCGGTGGTTAATGTACGGTGGTTGTTGTTGCGGTGGTTGGTGTTGCGGTGGTTGTTGTTGCAGTGGTTGTTGTGCGGTGGTTGTTGTTGCAGTGGTTGTTGTTGCAGTAGTTCTGCGGTAGTTGTTCTGCGGTGGTTGTTGTTGCGGTGACTGTTGTTGCGGTGGTTGTTGTTGCAGTGGGTGTTGTGCGGTGGTTGTTGCGCGATGGTTATTGTTGCGGTGGTTGTTGTGCGGTGGTTGTTGTGTGGTGGTTGTTGTTGCAGTAGTTGTGCGGTGGTTTTCTTGCAGTGGTTGTTGTTGCGGTGGTTGTTGCGGTGGTTGTTGTGCGGTGGTTGTTTTTCCGGTGGTTGTTGTGCGGTGGTAGTTGTTGCAGTGGTCGTCGTTGCGGTGGTTGTTGTTGCGGCAGTTGTTGTGCGGTGGTTGTTGTTGCGGTGGTTGTTGTTGTGGTGGTTGTTTTGCGGTGGTTGTTGTTGCCGTGGTTGTTGTTGCGGTGGTTGTTCCGGTGGTTGTTGCAGTGGTTGTTGTGCAGTGGTTGTTGTTGCGGTGGTTGTTGTGCGGTGGTTGTTGTTGCGGTGGTTGTTGTTGCGGTGGTTGTTCCGGTGGTTGTCCCGGTGGTTGTTCCTGTGGTGTTTGTTGTTGCGGTGGTTGTTGTGCGGTGGTAGTTGTTGCAGTGGTTGTTGTTGCGGTGGTTTTTGTTGTTGCGGTGGTTGTTGTTGCGGTGGTTGTTGTTGTAGTGGTTTTTTTGCGGTGGTTGTGCGGTGGTTGTTGTTGCAGTGGGTGTTGTGCGGTGGTTGTTGCGTTGGTGGTTGTTGCGGTGGTTGTTGTGCGGTGGTTGTTGTTGCGTTAGTTGTGCGGTGGTTGTTCCTGCGGTGGTTGTTGTTGCGGTAGTTGTGCGGTGGTTGTTGTGCGGTGGTTGTTGTTGCGGTGGCTGTTGTGCGGTGGTTGTTGTTGCGGTGGTTGTTGTTGTGGTGGTTGTTTCGCGGTGGTTGTTGTTGTGGTGGTTGTTGTTGCAGTGGTTGTTGTGCGGTGGTTGTTGTTGCGGTGTTTGTTGTGCGGTGGTTGTTGTTTTGGTGGTTGTTGTGTAGGTGGTTGTTGTTGCAGTGGTTGTTTTGCGATGGTTGTGCGGTGGTTGTTGTGTGGTAGTTGTTGTTCCGGTGGTTGTTGTGCGGTGGTTGTTGTTGCGGTGACTGTTGTTGCGGTGGTTGTTGTTGCAGTGGGTGTTGTGCGGTGGTTGTTGCGCGATGGTTGTTGTGCGGTGGTTGTTGCGGTGGTTGTTGTGCGGTGGTTGTTGTTGCGGTAGTTGTGCGGTGGTTTTCTTGCGGTGGTTGTTGTTGCAGTGGTTGTTGCGGTGGTTGTTGTGCGGTGGTTGTTGTGCGGTGGTAATTGTTGCAGTGGTTGTTGTTCCGGTGGTTGTTGTGCGGTGACTGTTGTTGCGGTGGTTGTTGTTGCAGTGGCTGTTGTGCGGTGGTTGTTGCGCGACGGTTATTGTTGCGGTGGTTGTTGTGGTGGTTGTTGTGCGGTGGTTTTCTTGCGGTGGTTGTTGTTGCAGTGGTTGTTGCGGTGGTTGTTGTGCGGTGGTTGTTGTGCGGTGGTTGTTCTTCTGGTGGCTGTTGTTGCGGTGGTTGTTGTTGCGGTGGTTGTTGTGCGGTGGTTGTTGTGTGGTGGTTGTTGTTGTAGTGTTGTTGTGCGGTGGTTGTTGTTGCGGTGGTTGTTGTGCGGTGGTTGTTGTTTCGGTGGTTGTTGTTGCGGTGGTTGTTGTTGCGGTGGTTGTTGTTGCAGTGGTTGTTTTGCGGTGGTTGTTGTTGCAGTGGTTGTTTTGCGGTGGTTGTGTGGTGGTTGTTGTGTGGTAGTTGTTGTTCCGGTGGTTGTTGTGCGGTGGTAGTTGTTGCAGTGGTTGTTGTTGCGGTAGTTGTTGTGCGGTGGTTGTTGCGCGATGGTTGTTGTTGCGGTGGTTGTTGCGGTGGTTGTTGTGCGGTGGTTGTTGTTGCGGTGGTTGTTGCGCGGTGGTTGTTGTTGCGGTGGTTGTTGTGCGGTGGTTGTTGGTGCGGTGGTTGTTGTGCGGTGGTTGTTGTGCGGTGGTTGTTGTTGCGGAAGTTGTTGTGCGGTGGTTGTTGTGTGGTGGTTGTTGTTCTGGTGGGTGTTGTGTGGTGGTTGTTGTGCGGTAGTTGTTGTTGCAGTGGTTGTTGTGCGTTGGTTGTTGCGGTGGTTGTTGTGCGGTGGTTGTGTTGTGGTGGTTGTTGTGCGGTTGTTTTTGTTGCGGTGGTTGTTGTTGCGGTGGTTGTTGCGGTGGTTGTTGTGTGGTGGTTGTTGTGCGGTAGTTGTTGTTGCAGTGGTTGTTGTGCGTTGGTTGTTGCGGTGGTTGTTGTGCGGTGGTTGTGTTGTGGTGGTTGTTGTGCGGTTGTTTTTGTTGCGGTGGTTGTTGTTGCGGTGGTTGTTGTTGCACTGGTTGTTTTGCGGTGGTTGTGTGGTGGTTGTTGTGTGGTAGTTGTTGTTCCGGTGGTTGTTGTGCGGTGGTAGTTGTTGCAGTGGTTGTTGTTGCGGTGGTTGTTGTTGCGGTGGTTGTTGCGGTGGTTGTTGTGCGGTGGTTGTTGTACGGTGGTTGTTGTTGCGGTGGTTGGTGTTGCGGTGGTTGTTGTTGCAGTGGTTGTTGTGCGGTGGTTGTTGTTGCAGTGGTTGTTGTTGCAGTAGTTCTGCGGTAGTTGTTCTGCGGTGGTTGTTGTTGCGGTGACTGTTGTTGCGGTGGTTGTTGTTGCAGTGGGTGTTGTGCGGTGGTTGTTGCGCGATGGTTATTGTTGCGGTGGTTGTTTCGGTGGTTGTTGTGTGGTGGTTGTTGTTGCAGTAGTTGTGCGGTGGTTTTCTTGCAGTGGTTGTTGTTGCGGTGGTTGTTGCGGTGGTTGTTGTGCGGTGGTTGTTTTTCCGGTGGTTGTTGTGCGGTGGTAGTTGTTGCAGTGGTCGTCGTTGCGGTGGTTGTTGCTGCGGCAGTTGTTGTGCGGTGGTTGTTGTTGCGGTGGTTGTTGTTGTGGTGGTTGTTTTGCGGTGGTTGTTGTTGCCGTGGTTGTTGTTGCGGTGGTTGTTCCGGTGGTTGTTGCAGCGGTTGTTGTGCAGTGGTTGTTGTTGCGGTGGTTGTTGTGCGGTGGTTGTTGTTGCGGTGGTTGTTGTTGCGGTGGTTGTTCCGGTGGTTGTCCCGGTGGTTGTTCCTGTGGTGTTTGTTGTTGCGGTGGTTGTTGTGCGGTGGTAGTTGTTGCAGTGGTTGTTGTTGCGGTGGTTTTTGTTGTTGCGGTGGTTGTTGTTGCGGTGGTTGTTGTTGCAGTGGTTTTTTTGCGGTGGTTGTGCGGTGGTTGTTGTTGCAGTGGGTGCTGTGCGGTGGTTGTTGCGGTGGTGGTTGTTGCGGTGGTTGTTGTGCGGTGGTTGTTGTTGCGTTAGTTGTGCGGTGGTTGTTCTTGCGGTGGTTGTTGTTGCGGTAGTTGTGCGGTGGTTGTTGCGGTGGTTGTTGTTGCGGTGGCTGTTGTGCGGTGGTTGTTGTTGCGGTGTTTGTTGTTGTGGTGGTTGTTGCGCGGTGGTTGTTGTTGTGGTGGTTGTTGTTGCGGTGGTTGTTGTGCGGTGGTTGTTGTTGCGGTGTTTGTTGTGCGGTGGTTGTTGTTTTGGTGGTTGTTGTGTAGGTGGTTGTTGTTGCAGTGGTTGTTGTTGCGGTAGTTGTGCGGTGGTTTTCTTGCGGTGGTTGTTGTTGCAGTGGTTGTTGCGGTGGTTGTTGTGCGGTGGTTGTTGTGCGGTGGTAATTGTTGCAGTGGTTGTTGTTCCGGTGGTTGTTGTGCGGTGACTGTTGTTGCGGTGGTTGTTGTTGCAGTGGCTGTTGTGCGGTGGTTGTTGCGCGACGGTTATTGTTGCGGTGGTTGTTGTGGTGGTTGTTGTGCGGTGGTTTTCTTGCGGTGGTTGTTGTTGCAGTGGTTGTTGCGGTGGTTGTTGTGCGGTGGTTGTTGTGCGGTGGTTGTTCTTCTGGTGGCTGTTGTTGCGGTGGTTGTTGTTGTGGTGGTTGTTGTGCGGTGGTTGTTGTGTGGTGGTTGTTGTTGTAGTGTTGTTGTGCGGTGGTTGTTGTTGCGGTGGTTGTTGTGCGGTGGTTGTTGTTGCGGTGGTTGTTGTTGCGGTGGTTGTTGTTGCGGTGGTTGTTGTTGCAGTGGTTGTTGTTGTGGTGGTTGTTGCGCGGTGGTTGTTGTTGTGGTGGTTGTTGTTGCGGTGGTTGTTGTGTGGTGGTTGTTGTTGCGGTGTTTGTTGTGCGGTGGTTGTTGTTTTGGTGGTTGTTGTATAGGTGGTTGTTGTTGCAGTGGTTGTTTTGCGGTGGTTGTGCGGTGGTTGTTGTGTGGTAGTTGTTGTTCCGGTGGTTGTTGTGCGGTGGTTGTTGTTGCGGTGACTGTTGTTGCGGTGGTTGTTGTTGCAGTGGGTGTTGTGCGGTGGTTGTTGCGCGATGGTTGTTGTGCGGTGGTTGTTGCGGTGGTTGTTGTGCGGTGGTTTTTGTTGCGGTAGTTGTGCGGTGGTTTTCTTGCGGTGGTTGTTGTTGCAGTGGTTGTTGCGGTGGTTGTTGTGCGGTGGTTGTTGTGCGGTGGTAATTGTTGCAGTGGTTGTTGTTCCGGTGGTTGTTGTGCGGTGACTGTTGTTGCGGTGGTTGTTGTTGCAGTGGCTGTTGTGCGGTGGTTGTTGCGCGACGGTTATTGTTGCGGTGGTTGTTGTGGTGGTTGTTGTGCGGTGGTTTTCTTGCGGTGGTTGTTGTTGCAGTGGTTGTTGCGGTGGTTGTTGTGCGGTGGTTGTTGTGCGGTGGTTGTTCTTCTGGTGGCTGTTGTTGCGGTGGTTGTTGTTGCGGTGGTTGTTGTGCGGTGGTTGTTGTGTGGTGGTTGTTGTTGTAGTGTTGTTGTGCGGTGGTTGTTGTTGCGGTGGTTGTTGTGCGGTGGTTGTTGTTTCGGTGGTTGTTGTTGCGGTGGTTGTTGTTGCGGTGGTTGTTGTTGCAGTGGTTGTTTTGCGGTGGTTGTTGTTGCAGTGGTTGTTTTGCGGTGGTTGTGTGGTGGTTGTTGTGTGGTAGTTGTTGTTCCGGTGGTTGTTGTGCGGTGGTAGTTGTTGCAGTGGTTTTTGTTGCGGTAGTTGTTGTGCGGTGGTTGTTGCGCGATGGTTGTTGTTGCGGTGGTTGTTGCGGTGGTTGTTGTGCGGTGGTTGTTGTTGCGGTGGTTGTTGCGCGGTGGTTGTTGTTGCGGTGGTTGTTGTGCGGTGGTTGTTGGTGCGGTGGTTGTTGTGCGGTGGTTGTTGTGCGGTGGTTGTTGTTGCGGAAGTTGTTGTGCGGTGGTTGTTGTGTGGTGGTTGTTGTTCTGGTGGGTGTTGTGTGGTGGTTGTTGTGCGGTAGTTGTTGTTGCAGTGGTTGTTGTGCGTTGGTTGTTGCGGTGGTTGTTGTGCGGTGGTTGTTTTGCGGTGGTTGTTGTGCGGTTGTTTTTGTTGCGGTGGTTGTTGTTGCGGTGGTTGTTGTTGCACTGGTTGTTTTGCGGTGGTTGTGTGGTGGTTGTTGTGTGGTAGTTGTTGTTCCGGTGGTTGTTGTGCGGTGGTTGTTGTTGCGGTGACTGTTGTTGCGGTGGTTGTTGTTGCAGTGGGTGTTGTGCGGTGGTTGTTGCGCGATGGTTGTTGTGCGGTGGTTGTTGTGCGGTGGTTGTTGTTGCGGTGGTTGTTGTTGCGGTGGTTGTTGTTGCGGTGGTTGTTGTTGCAGTGGTTGTTGTTGCGGTGGTTGTTTTGCGGTGGTTGTTGTTGCACTGGTTGTTTTGCGGTGGTTGTGTGGTGGTTGTTGTGTGGTAGTTGTTGTTCCGGTGGTTGTTGTGCGGTGGTAGTTGTTGCAGTGGTTGTTGTTGCGGTGGTTGTTGTGCGGTGGTTGTTGTTGCGGTGGTTGTTGTTGCAGTGGTTGTTGTTGCGGTGGTTGTTTTGCGGTGGTTGTTGTTGCACTGGTTGTTTTGCGGTGGTTGTGTGGTGGTTGTTGTGTGGTAGTTGTTGTTCCGGTGGTTGTTGTGCGGTGGTAGTTGTTGCAGTGGTTGTTGTTGCGGTGGTTGTTGTTGCGGTGGTTGTTGCGGTGGTTGTTGTGCGGTGGTTGTTGTACGGTGGTTGTTGTTGCGGTGGTTGGTGTTGCGGTGGTTGTTGTTGCAGTGGTTGTTGTGCGGTGGTTGTTGTTGCAGTGGTTGTTGTTGCAGTAGTTCTGCGGTAGTTGTTCTGCGGTGGTTGTTGTTGCGGTGACTGTTGTTGCGGTGGTTGTTGTTGCAGTGGGTGTTGTGCGGTGGTTGTTGCGCGATGGTTATTGTTGCGGTGGTTGTTTCGGTGGTTGTTGTGTGGTGGTTGTTGTTGCAGTAGTTGTGCGGTGGTTTTCTTGCAGTGGTTGTTGTTGCGGTGGTTGTTGCGGTGGTTGTTGTGCGGTGGTTGTTTTTCCGGTGGTTGTTGTGCGGTGGTAGTTGTTGCAGTGGTCGTCGTTGCGGTGGTTGTTGTTGCGGCAGTTGTTGTGCGGTGGTTGTTGTTGCGGTGGTTGTTGTTGTGGTGGTTGTTTTGCGGTGGTTGTTGTTGCCGTGGTTGTTGTTGCGGTGGTTGTTCCGGTGGTTGTTGCAGTGGTTGTTGTGCAGTGGTTGTTGTTGCGGTGGTTGTTGTGCGGTGGTTGTTGTTGCGGTGGTTGTTGTTGCGGTGGTTGTTCCGGTGGTTGTCCCGGTGGTTGTTCCTGTGGTGTTTGTTGTTGCGGTGGTTGTTGTGCGGTGGTAGTTGTTGCAGTGGTTGTTGTTGCGGTGGTTTTTGTTGTTGCGGTGGTTTTTGTTGTTGCGGTGGTTGTTGTTGCGGTGGTTGTTGTTGCAGTGGTTTTTTTGCGGTGGTTGTGCGGTGGTTGTTGTTGCAGTGGGTGTTGTGCGGTGGTTGTTGCGGTGGTGGTTGTTGCGGTGGTTGTTGTGCGGTGGTTGTTGTTGCGGTGGTTGTTGTTGCGGTGGTTGTTGTGCGGTGGTTGTTGTTGCGGTGGTTGTTGTTGCGGTGGTTGTTGTGCGGTGGTTGTTGTTGCGGTGTTTGTTGTGCGGTGGTTGTTGTTTTGGTGGTTGTTGTGTAGGTGGTTGTTGTTGCAGTGGTTGTTTTGCGGTGGTTGTGCGGTGGTTGTTGTGTGGTAGTTGTTGTTCCGGTGGTTGTTGTGCGGTGGTTGTTGTTGCGGTGACTGTTGTTGCGGTGGTTGTTGTTGCAGTGGGTGTTGTGCGGTGGTTGTTGCGCGATGGTTGTTGTGCGGTGGTTGTTGCGGTGGTTGTTGTGCGGTGGTTGTTGTTGCGGTAGTTGTGCGGTGGTTTTCTTGCGGTGGTTGTTGTTGCAGTGGTTGTTGCGGTGGTTGTTGTGCGGTGGTTGTTGTGCGGTGGTAATTGTTGCAGTGGTTGTTGTTCCGGTGGTTGTTGTGCGGTGACTGTTGTTGCGGTGGTTGTTGTTGCAGTGGCTGTTGTGCGGTGGTTGTTGCGCGACGGTTATTGTTGCGGTGGTTGTTGTGGTGGTTGTTGTGCGGTGGTTTTCTTGCGGTGGTTGTTGTTGCAGTGGTTGTTGCGGTGGTTGTTGTGCGGTGGTTGTTGTGCGGTGGTTGTTCTTCTGGTGGCTGTTGTTGCGGTGGTTGTTGTTGCGGTGGTTGTTGTGCGGTGGTTGTTGTGTGGTGGTTGTTGTTGTGTTGTTGTGCGGTGGTTGTTGTTGCGGTGGTTGTTGTGCGGTGGTTGTTGTTGCGGTGGTTGTTGTTGCGGTGGTTGTTGTTGCGGTGGTTGTTGTTGCAGTGGTTGTTTTGCGGTGGTTGTTGTTGCAGTGGTTGTTTTGCGGTGGTTGTGTGGTGGTTGTTGTGTGGTAGTTGTTGTTCCGGTGGTTGTTGTGCGGTGGTAGTTGTTGCAGTGGTTGTTGTTGCGGTAGTTGTTGTGCGGTGGTTGTTGCGCGATGGTTGTTGTTGCGGTGGTTGTTGCGGTGGTTGTTGTGCGGTGGTTGTTGTTGCGGTGGTTGTTGCGCGGTGGTTGTTGTTGCGGTGGTTGTTGTGCGGTGGTTGTTGGTGCGGTGGTTGTTGTGCGGTGGTTGTTGTGCGGTGGTTGTTGTTGCGGAAGTTGTTGTGCGGTGGTTGTTGTGTGGCGGTTGTTGTTCTGGTGGGTGTTGTGTGGTGGTTGTTGTGCGGTAGTTGTTGTTGCAGTGGTTGTTGTGCGTTGGTTGTTGCGGTGGTTGTTGTGCGGTGGTTGTGTTTTGGTGGTTGTTGTGCGGTTGTTTTTGTTGCGGTGGTTGTTGTTGCGGTGGTTGTTGTTGCACTGGTTGTTTTGCGGTGGTTGTGTGGTGGTTGTTGTGTGGTAGTTGTTGTTCCGGTGGTTGTTGTGCGGTGGTAGTTGTTGCAGTGGTTGTTGTTGCGGTGGTTGTTGTTGCGGTGGTTGTTGCGGTGGTTGTTGTGCGGTGGTTGTTGTACGGTGGTTGTTGTTGCGGTGGTTGGTGTTGCGGTGGTTGTTGTTGCAGTGGTTGTTGTGCGGTGGTTGTTGTTGCAGTGGTTGTTGTTGCAGTAGTTCTGCGGTAGTTGTTCTGCGGTGGTTGTTGTTGCGGTGACTGTTGTTGCGGTGGTTGTTGTTGCAGTGGGTGTTGTGCGGTGGTTGTTGTTGCGGTGACTGTTGTTGCGGTGGTTGTTGTTGCAGTGGGTGTTGTGCGGTGGTTGTTGCGCGATGGTTGTTGTTGCGGTGGTTGTTGCGGTGGTTGTTGTGCGGTGGTTGTTGTTGCGGTAGTTGTGCGGTGGTTGTTCTTGCGGTGGTTGTTGTTGCAGTGGTTGTTGCGGTGGTTGTTGTGCGGTGGTTGTTGTTGCGGCACTTTTTGTGCGGTGGTTGTTGTTGCAGTGGTTGTTGTTGTGGTGGTTGTTGCGCGGTGGTTGTTGTTGCGGTGGTTGTTGTTGAGTGGTTGTTGTTGCGGTGGTTGTTTTGCAGTGGTTGTTGTTGCGGTGGTTGTTGTTGAGGTGGTTGTTGTTGCGGTGGTTGTTTTGCAGTGGTTGTTGTAGTGGTTGTTGTTGCGGTGGTTGTTGTTGTGGTGGTTGTTGTTGCGGTGGCTGTTGTGCAGTTGTTGTTGGTGAGGTGGTTGTTGTGCGGTGGTTGTTGTGCGGTGGTTGTTGTTGCGGTGGTTGTTGTGCTGTGGTTGTTGTGCGGTGGTTGTTGTTGCGGCAGTTGTTGCGCGGTGGTTGTTGTTGCGGTGGTTGTTGTGGTGGTGGTTGTTGTTGCGGTGGTTGTTGTGGTGTTTGTTGTGCGGTGGTTGTTGTTTTGGTGGTTGTTGTGCGGTGGTTGTTGTTGCAGTGGTTGTTTTGCGGCGGTTGTGCGGTGGTTGTTGTGTGGTAGTTGTTGCGGTGGTTGTTGTGCGGTGGTTGTTGTTGCGGTGACTGTTGTTGCGGTGGTTGTTGTTGCAGTGGGTGTTGTGCGGTGGTTGTTGCGCGATGGTTGTTGTGCGGTGGTTGTTGTGCGGTGGTTGTTGTTGCGGTGGTTGTTGTTGCGGTGGTTGTTGTTGCGGTGGTTGTTGTTGCAGTGGTTGTTGTTGCGGTGGTTGTTTTGCGGTGGTTGTTGTTGCACTGGTTGTTTTGCGGTGGTTGTGTGGTGGTTGTTGTGTGGTAGTTGTTGTTCCGGTGGTTGTTGTGCGGTGGTAGTTGTTGCAGTGGTTGTTGTTGCGGTGGTTGTTGTGCGGTGGTTGTGTTGCGGTGGTTGTTGTTCCGGTGGTTGTTGTGCGGTGGTAGTTGTTGCAGTGGTTGTTGTTGCGGTGGTTGTTGTGCGGTGGTTGTTGTTGCGGCAGTTGTTGCGCGGTGGTTGTTGTTGCGGTGGTTGTTGTGGTGGTGGTTGTTGTTGCGGTGGTTGTTGTGCGGTGGTTGTTGTGGTGTTTGTTGTGCGGTGGTTGTTGTTTTGGTGGTTGTTGTGCGGTGGTTGTTGTTGCAGTGGTTGTTTTGCGGCGGTTGTGCGGTGGTTGTTGTGTGGTAGTTGTTGCGGTGGTTGTTGTGCGGTGGTTGTTGTTGCGGTGACTGTTGTTGCGGTGGTTGTTGTTGCGGTGGTTGTTGTTGCGGTGGTTGTTCCGGTGGTTGTCCCGGTGGTTGTTCCTGTGGTGTTTCTTGTTGCGGTGGTTGTTGTGCGGTGGTAGTTGTTGCCGTGGTTGTTGTTGCGGTGGTTTTTGTTGTTGCGGTGGTTGTTGTTGCGGTGGTTGTTGTTGCAGTGGTTTTTTTGCGATGGTTGTGCGGTGGTTGTTGTTGCAGTGGGTGTTGTGCGGTGGTTGTTGCGGTGGTGGTTGTTGCGGTGGTTGTTGTGCGGTGGTTGTTGTTGCGTTAGTTGTGCGGTGGTTGTTCTTGCGGTGGTTGTTGTTGCGGTAGTTGTGCGGTGGTTGTTGTTGCGGTGGCTGTTGTGCGGTGGTTGTTGTTGCGGCGGTTGTTGTGCGGCGGTTGTTGTGCGGTGGTTGTTGTTGCGGTGGTTGTTGTTGTGGTGGTTGTTGCGCGGTGGTTGTTGTTGCGGTGGTTGTTGTTGCGGTGGTTGTTGTTGCGGTGGTTGTTGTTGCGGTGGTTGTTGTGGTGGTTGTTGTGCGGTGGTTTTCTTGCGGTGGTTGTTGTTGCAGTGGTTGTTGCGGTGGTTGTTGTGCGGTGGTTGTTGTGCGGTGGTTGTTCTTCTGGTGGCTGTTGTTGCGGTGGTTGTTGTGCGGTGGTTGTTGTTGCGGTGTTTGTTGTGCGGTGGTTGTTGTTTTGGTGGTTGTTGTGTAGGTGGTTGTTGTTGCAGTGGTTGTTTTGCGGTGGTTGTGCGGTGGTTGTTGTGTGGTAGTTGTTGTTCCGGTGGTTGTTGTGCGGTGGTTGTTGTTGCGGTGACTGTTGTTGCGGTGGTTGTTGTTGCAGTGGGTGTTGTGCGGTGGTTGTTGCGCGATGGTTGTTGTGCGGTGGTTGTTGCGGTGGTTGTTGTGCGGTGGTTGTTGTTGCGGTAGTTGTGCGGTGGTTTTCTTGCGGTGGTTGTTGTTGCAGTGGTTGTTGCGGTGGTTGTTGTGCGGTGGTTGTTGTGCGGTGGTAATTGTTGCAGTGGTTGTTGTTCCGGTGGTTGTTGTGCGGTGACTGTTGTTGCGGTGGTTGTTGTTGCAGTGGCTGTTGTGCGGTGGTTGTTGCGCGACGGTTATTGTTGCGGTGGTTGTTGTGGTGGTTGTTGTGCGGTGGTTTTCTTGCGGTGGTTGTTGTTGCAGTGGTTGTTGCGGTGGTTGTTGTGCGGTGGTTGTTGTGCGGTGGTTGTTCTTCTGGTGGCTGTTGTTGCGGTGGTTGTTGTTGCGGTGGTTGTTGTGCGGTGGTTGTTGTGTGGTGGTTGTTGTTGTAGTGTTGTTGTGCGGTGGTTGTTGTTGCGGTGGTTGTTGTGCGGTGGTTGTTGTTTCGGTGGTTGTTGTTGCGGTGGTTGTTGTTGCGGTGGTTGTTGTTGCAGTGGTTGTTTTGCGGTGGTTGTTGTTGCAGTGGTTGTTTTGCGGTGGTTGTGTGGTGGTTGTTGTGTGGTAGTTGTTGTTCCGGTGGTTGTTGTGCGGTGGTAGTTGTTGCAGTGGTTGTTGTTGCGGTAGTTGTTGTGCGGTGGTTGTTGCGCGATGGTTGTTGTTGCGGTGGTTGTTGCGGTGGTTGTTGTGCGGTGGTTGTTGTTGCGGTGGTTGTTGCGCGGTGGTTGTTGTTGCGGTGGTTGTTGTGCGGTGGTTGTTGGTGCGGTGGTTGTTGTGCGGTGGTTGTTGTTGCGGAAGTTGTTGTGCGGTGGTTGTTGTGTGGTGGTTGTTGTTCTGGTGGGTGTTGTGTGGTGGTTGTTGTGCGGTAGTTGTTGTTGCAGTGGTTGTTGTGCGTTGGTTGTTGCGGTGGTTGTTGTGCGGTGGTTGTGTTGTGGTGGTTGTTGTGCGGTTGTTTTTGTTGCGGTGGTTGTTGTTGCGGTGGTTGTTGTTGCACTGGTTGTTTTGCGGTGGTTGTGTGGTGGTTGTTGTGTGGTAGTTGTTGTTCCGGTGGTTGTTGTGCGGTGGTAGTTGTTGCAGTGGTTGTTGTTGCGGTGGTTGTTCCTGTGGTGTTTGTTGTTGCGGTGGTTGTTGTGCGGTGGTTGTTGTACGGTGGTTGTTGTTGCGGTGGTTGGTGTTGCGGTGGTTGTTGTTGCAGTGGTTGTTGTGCGGTGGTTGTTGTTGCAGTGGTTGTTGTTGCGGTAGTTCTGCGGTAGTTTTTCTGCGGTGGTTGTTGTTGCGGTGACTGTTGTTGCGGTGGTTGTTGTTGCAGTGGGTGTTGTGCGGTGGTTGTTGCGCGATGGTTATTGTTGCGGTGGTTATTTCGGTGGTTGTTGTGTGGTGCTTGTTGTTGCAGTAGTTGTGCGGTGGTTTTCTTGCAGTGGTTGTTGTTGCGGTGGTTGTTGCGGTGGTTGTTTTTCCGGTGGTTGTTGTGCGGTGGTAGTTGTTGCAGTGGTCGTCGTTGCGGTGGTTGTTGTTGCGGCAGTTGTTGTGCGGTGGTTGTTGTTGCGGTGGTTTTTGTTGTGGTGGTTGTTTTGCGGTGGTTGTTGTTGCCGTGGTTGTTGTTGCGGTGGTTGTTCCGGTGGTTGTTGCAGTGGTTGTTGTGCAGTGGTTGTTGTTGCGGTGGTTGTTGTGCGGTGGTTGTTGTTGCGGTGGTTGTTGTTGCGGTGGTTGTTCTGGTGGTTGTCCCGGTGGTTGTTCCTGTGGTGTTTGTTGTTGCGGTGGTTGTTGTGCGGTGGTAGTTGTTGCAGTGGTTGTTGTTGCGGTGGTTTTTGTTGTTGCCGTGGTTGTTGTTGCGGTGGTTGTTGTTGCAGTGGTTTTTTTGCGGTGGTTGTGCGGTGGTTGTTGTTGCAGTGGGTGCTGTGCGGTGGTTGTTGCGGTGGTGGTTGTTGCGGTGGTTGTTGTGCGGTGGTTGTTGTTGCGTTAGTTGTGCGGTGGTTGTTCTTGCGGTGGTTGTTGTTGCGGTAGTTGTGCGGTGGTTGTTGTGCAGTGGTTGTTGTTGCGGAGGCTGTTGTGCGGTGGTTGTTGTTGCGGTGGTTGTTGTTGTGGTGGTTGTTTCGCGGTGGTTGTTGTTGTGGTGGTTGTTGTTGCGGTGGTTGTTGTGCGGTGGTTGTTGCGGTGTTTGTTGTGCGGTGGTTGTTGTTGCGGTGACTGTTGTTGCGGTGGTTGTTGTTGCAGTGGGTGTTGTGCGGTGGTTGTTGCGCGATGGTTGTTGTGCGGTGGTTGTTGCGGTGGTTGTTGTGCGGTGGTTGTTGTTGCGGTAGTTGTGCGGTGGTTTTCTTGCGGTGGTTGTTGTTGCAGTGGTTGTTGCGGTGGTTGTTGTGCGGTGGTTGTTGTGCGGTGGTAATTGTTGCAGTGGTTGTTGTTCCGGTGGTTGTTGTGCGGTGACTGTTGTTGCGGTGGTTGTTGTTGCAGTGGCTGTTGTGCGGTGGTTGTTGCGCGACGGTTATTGTTGCGGTGGTTGTTGTGGTGGTTGTTGTGCGGTGGTTTTCTTGCGGTGGTTGTTGTTGCAGTGGTTGTTGCGGTGGTTGTTGTGCGGTGGTTGTTGTGCGGTGGTTGTTCTTCTGGTGGCTGTTGTTGCGGTGGTTGTTGTTGCGGTGGTTGTTGTGCGGTGGTTGTTGTGTGGTGGTTGTTGTTGTAGTGTTGTTGTGCGGTGGTTGTTGTTGCGGTGGTTGTTGTGCGGTGGTTGTTGTTGCGGTGGTTGTTGTTGCGGTGGTTGTTGTTGCGGTGGTTGTTGTTGCAGTGGTTGTTTTGCGGTGGTTGTTGTTGCAGTGGTTGTTTTGCGGTGGTTGTGTGGTGGTTGTTGTGTGGTAGTTGTTGTTCCGGTGGTTGTTGTGCGGTGGTAGTTGTTGCAGTGGTTGTTGTTGCGGTAGTTGTTGTGCGGTGGTTGTTGCGCGATGGTTGTTGTTGCGGTGGTTGTTGCGGTGGTTGTTGTGCGGTGGTTGTTGTTGCGGTGGTTGTTGCGCGGTGGTTGTTGTTGCGGTGGTTGTTGTGCGGTGGTTGTTGGTGCGGTGGTTGTTGTGCGGTGGTTGTTGTGCGGTGGTTGTTGTTGCGGAAGTTGTTGTGCGGTGGTTGTTGTGTGGTGGTTGTTGTTCTGGTGGGTGTTGTGTGGTGGTTGTTGTGCGGTAGTTGTTGTTGCAGTGGTTGTTGTTGCGGTGGTTGTTCCGGTGGTTGTTGCAGTGGTTGTTGTGCAGTGGTTGTTGTTGCGGTGGTTGTTGTGCGGTGGTTGTTGTTGCGGTGGTTGTTGTTGCGGTGGTTGTTCTGGTGGTTGTCCCGGTGGTTGTTCCTGTGGTGTTTGTTGTTGCGGTGGTTGTTGTGCGGTGGTAGTTGTTGCAGTGGTTGTTGTTGCGGTGGTTTTTGTTGTTGCGGTGGTTGTTGTTGCGGTGGTTGTTGTTGCAGTGGTTTTTTAGCGGTGGTTGTGCGGTGGTTGTTGTTGCAGTGGGTGTTGTGCGGTGGTTGTTGCGGTGGTGGTTGTTGCGGTGGTTGTTGTGCGGTGGTTGTTGTTGCGGTGGTTGTTGTTGCGGTGGTTGTTGTGCGGTGGTTGTTGTTGCGGTGGTTGTTGTTGCGGTGGTTGTTGTGCGGTGGTTGTTGTTGCGGTGTTTGTTGTGCGGTGGTTGTTGTTTTGGTGGTTGTTGTGTAGGTGGTTGTTGTTGCAGTGGTTGTTTTGCGGTGGTTGTGCGGTGGTTGTTGTGTGGTAGTTGTTGTTCCGGTGGTTGTTGTGCGGTGGTTGTTGTTGCGGTGACTGTTGTTGCGGTGGTTGTTGTTGCAGTGGGTGTTGTGCGGTGGTTGTTGCGCGATGGTTGTTGTGCGGTGGTTGTTGCGGTGGTTGTTGTGCGGTGGTTGTTGTTGCGGTAGTTGTGCGGTGGTTTTCTTGCGGTGGTTGTTGTTGCAGTGGTTGTTGCGGTGGTTGTTGTGCGGTGGTTGTTGTGCGGTGGTAATTGTTGCAGTGGTTGTTGTTCCGGTGGTTGTTGTGCGGTGACTGTTGTTGCGGTGGTAATTGTTGCAGTGGCTGTTGTGCGGTGGTTGTTGTTGCGGTGGTTGTTGTTGCGGTGGTTGTTGTGGTGGTTGTTGTGCGGTGGTTTTCTTGCGGTGGTTGTTGTTGCAGTGGTTGTTGCGGTGGTTGTTGTGCGGTGGTTGTTGTGCGGTGGTTGTTCTTCTGGTGGCTGTTGTTGCGGTGGTTGTTGTTGCGGTGGTTTTCTTGCGGTGGTTGTTGTGTGGTGGTTGTTGTTGTGTTGTTGTGCGGTGGTTGTTGTTGCGGTGGTTGTTGTGCGGTGGTTGTTGTTGCGGTGGTGGTTGTTGCGGTGGTTGTTGTTGCGGTGGTTGTTGTTGCAGTGGTTGTTTTGCGGTGGTTGTTGTTGCAGTGGTTGTTTTGCGGTGGTTGTGTGGTGGTTGCTGTGTGGTAGTTGTTGTTCCGGTGGTTGTTGTGCGGTGGTAGTTGTTGCAGTGGTTGTTGTTGCGGTAGTTGTTGTGCGGTGGTTGTTGCGCGATGGTTGTTGTTGCGGTGGTTGTTGCGGTGGTTGTTGTGCGGTGGTTGTTGTTGCGGTGGTTGTTGCGCGGTGGTTGTTGTTGCGGTGGTTGTTGTGCGGTGGTTGTTGGTGCGGTGGTTGTTGTGCGGTGGTTGTTGTGCGGTGGTTGTTGTGTGGCGGTTGTTGTTCTGGTGGGTGTTGTGTGGCGGTTGTTGTTCTGGTGGGTGTTGTGTGGTGGTTGTTGTGCGGTAGTTGTTGTTGCAGTGGTTGTTGTGCGTTGGTTGTTGCGGTGGTTGTTGTGCGGTGGTTGTGTTGTGGTGGTTGTTGTGCGGTTGTTTTTGTTGCGGTGGTTGTTGTTGCGGTGGTTGTTGTTGCACTGGTTGTTTTGCGGTGGTTGTGTGGTGGTTGTTGTGTGGTAGTTGTTGTTCCGGTGGTTGTTGTGCGGTGGTAGTTGTTGCAGTGGTTGTTGTTGCGGTGGTTGTTGTTGCGGTGGTTGTTGCGGTGGTTGTTGTGCGGTGGTTGTTGTACGGTGGTTGTTGTTGCGGTGGTTGGTGTTGCGGTGGTTGTTGTTGCAGTGGTTGTTGTGCGGTGGTTGTTGTTGCAGTGGTTGTTGTTGCAGTAGTTCTGCGGTAGTTGTTCTGCGGTGGTTGTTGTTGCGGTGACTGTTGTTGCGGTGGTTGTTGTTGCAGTGGGTGTTGTGCGGTGGTTGTTGCGCGATGGTTATTGTTGCGGTGGTTGTTTCGGTGGTTGTTGTGTGGTGGTTGTTGTTGCAGTAGTTGTGCGGTGGTTTTCTTGCAGTGGTTGTTGTTGCGGTGGTTGTTGCGGTGGTTGTTGTGCGGTGGTTGTTTTTCCGGTGGTTGCTGTGCGGTGGTTGTTGTTGCTGTGGTTGTTGTGCGGTGGTTGTTGTTGCGGTGACTGTTGTTGCGGTGGTTGTTGTTGCAGTGGGTGTTGTGCGGTGGTTGTTGCGCGATGGTTGTTTTGCGGTGGTTGTTGCGGTGGTTGTTGTGCGGTGGTTGTTGTTGCGGTAGTTGTGCGGTGGTTGTTCTTGCGGTGGTTGTTGTTGCAGTGGTTGTTGCGGTGGTTGTTGTGCGGTGGTTGTTGTTGCGGCACTTTTTGTGCGGTGGTTGTTGTTGCAGTGGTTGTTGTTGTGGTGGTTGTTGCGGTGGTTGTTGTTGCGGTGGTTGTTGTTGAGTGGTTGTTGTTGCGGTGGTTGTTTTGCGGTGGTTGTTGTTGCGGTGGTTGTTGTTGAGGTGGTTGTTGTTGCGGTGGTTGTTTTGCAGTGGTTGTTGTAGTGGTTGTTGTTGCGGTGGTTGTTGTTGTGGTGGTTGTTGTTGCGGTGGCTGTTGTGCAGTTGTTGTTGGTGAGGTGGTTGTTGTGCGGTGGTTGTTGTGCGGTGGTTGTTGTTGCGGTGGTTGTTGTGCTGTGGTTGTTGTGCGGTGGTTGTTGTTGCGGCAGTTGTTGCGCGGTGGTTGTTGTTGCGGTGGTTGTTGTGGTGGTGGTTGTTGTTGCGGTGGTTGTTGTGGTGTTTGTTGTGCGGTGGTTGTTGTTTTGGTGGTTGTTGTGCGGTGGTTGTTGTTGCAGTGGTTGTTTTGCGGCGGTTGTGCGGTGGTTGTTGTGTGGTAGTTGTTGCGGTGGTTGTTGTGCGGTGGTTGTTGTTGCGGTGACTGTTGTTGCGGTGGTTGTTGTTGCAGTGGGTGTTGTGCGGTGGTTGTTGCGTGATGGTTATTGTTGCGGTGGTTGTTGTGGTGGTTGTTGTGCGGTGGTTTCTTGCGGTGGTTGTTGTTGCGGTGGTTGTTGTTGCAGTGGTTGTTGTTGCGGTGGTTGTTTTGCGGTGGTTGTTGTTGCACTGGTTGTTTTGCGGTGGTTGTGTGGTGGTTGTTGTGTGGTAGTTGTTGTTCCGGTGGTTGTTGTGCGGTGGTAGTTGTTGCAGTGGTTGTTGTTGCGGTGGTTGTTGTGCGGTGGTTGTGTTGCGGTGGTTGTTGTTCCGGTGGTTGTTGTGCGGTGGTAGTTGTTGCAGTGGTTGTTGTTGCGGTGGTTGTTGTGCGGTGGTTGTTGTTGCGGCAGTTGTTGCGCGGTGGTTGTTGTTGCGGTGGTTGTTGTGGTGGTGGTTGTTTTTGCGGTGGTTGTTGTGCGGTGGTTGTTGTTGTGGTGTTTGTTGTGCGGTGGTTGTTGTTTTGGTGGTTGTTGTGCGGTGGTTGTTGTTGCAGTGGTTGTTTTGCGGCGGTTGTGCGGTGGTTGTTGTGTGGTAGTTGTTGCGGTGGTTGTTGTGCGGTGGTTGTTGTTGCGGTGACTGTTGTTGCGGTGGTTGTTGTTGCAGTGGGTGTTGTGCGGTGGTTGTTGCGCGATGGTTGTTGTGCGGTGGTTGTTGTTGCGGTGGTTGTTGTTGCGGTGGTTGTTCCGGTGGTTGTCCCGGTGGTTGTTCCTGTGGTGTTTCTTGTTGCGGTGGTTGTTGTGCGGTGGTAGTTGTTGCCGTGGTTGTTGTTGCGGTGGTTGTTGTTGCAGTGGTTTTTTTGCGATGGTTGTGCGGTGGTTGTTGTTGCAGTGGGTGTTGTGCGGTGGTTGTTGCGGTGGTGGTTGTTGCGGTGGTTGTTGTGCGGTGGTTGTTGTTGCGTTAGTTGTGCGGTGGTTGTTCTTGCGGTGGTTGTTGTTGCGGTAGTTGTGCGGTGGTTGTTGTTGCGGTGGCTGTTGTGCGGTGGTTGTTGTTGCGGCGGTTGTTGTGCGGCGGTTGTTGTGCGGTGGTTGTTGTTGCGGTGGTTGTTGTTGTGGTGGTTGTTGCGCGGTGGTTGTTGTTGCGGTGGTTGTTGTTGCGGTGGTTGTTGTTGCGGTGGTTGTTGTGGTGGTTGTTGTGCGGTGGTTTTCTTGCGGTGGTTGTTGTTGCAGTGGTTGTTGCGGTGGTTGTTGTGCGGTGGTTGTTGTGCGGTGGTTGTTCTTCTGGTGGCTGTTGTTGCGGTGGTTGTTGTGCGGTGGTTGTTGTTGCGGTGTTTGTTGTGCGGTGGTTGTTGTTTTGGTGGTTGTTGTGTAGGTGGTTGTTGTTGCAGTGGTTGTTTTGCGGTGGTTGTGCGGTGGTTGTTGTGTGGTAGTTGTTGTTCCGGTGGTTGTTGTGCGGTGGTTGTTGTTGCGGTGACTGTTGTTGCGGTGGTTGTTGTTGCAGTGGGTGTTGTGCGGTGGTTGTTGCGCGATGGTTGTGCGGTGGTTGTTGCGGTGGTTGTTGTGCGGTGGTTGTTGTTGCGGTGACTGTTGTTGCGGTGGTTGTTGTTGCAGTGGGTGTTGTGCGGTGGTTGTTGCGCGATGGTTGTTGTGCGGTGGTTGTTGTTGCGGTGGTTGTTGTTGCGGTGGCTGTTGTGCAGTTGTTGTTGGTGAGGTGGTTGTTGTGCGGTGGTTGTTGTGCGGTGGTTGTTGTTGCGGTGGTTGTTGTGCTGTGGTTGTTGTGCGGTGGTTGTTGTTGCGGCAGTTGTTGCGCGGTGGTTGTTGTTGCGGTGGTTGTTGTGGTGGTGGTTGTTGTTGCGGTGGTTGTTGTGGTGTTTGTTGTGCGGTGGTTGTTGTTTTGGTGGTTGTTGTGCGGTGGTTGTTGTTGCAGTGGTTGTTTTGCGGCGGTTGTGCGGTGGTTGTTGTGTGGTAGTTGTTGCGGTGGTTGTTGTGCGGTGGTTGTTGTTGCGGTGACTGTTGTTGCGGTGGTTGTTGTTGCAGTGGGTGTTGTGCGGTGGTTGTTGCGTGATGGTTATTGTTGCGGTGGTTGTTGTGGTGGTTGTTGTGCGGTGGTTTCTTGCGGTGGTTGTTGTTGCGGTGGTTGTTGTTGCAGTGGTTGTTGTTGCGGTGGTTGTTTTGCGGTGGTTGTTGTTGCACTGGTTGTTTTGCGGTGGTTGTGTGGTGGTTGTTGTGTGGTAGTTGTTGTTCCGGTGGTTGTTGTGCGGTGGTAGTTGTTGCAGTGGTTGTTGTTGCGGTGGTTGTTGTGCGGTGGTTGTGTTGCGGTGGTTGTTGTTCCGGTGGTTGTTGTGCGGTGGTAGTTGTTGCAGTGGTTGTTGTTGCGGTGGTTGTTGTGCGGTGGTTGTTGTTGCGGCAGTTGTTGCGCGGTGGTTGTTGTTGCGGTGGTTGTTGTGGTGGTGGTTGTTTTTGCGGTGGTTGTTGTGCGGTGGTTGTTGTTGTGGTGTTTGTTGTGCGGTGGTTGTTGTTTTGGTGGTTGTTGTGCGGTGGTTGTTGTTGCAGTGGTTGTTTTGCGGCGGTTGTGCGGTGGTTGTTGTGTGGTAGTTGTTGCGGTGGTTGTTGTGCGGTGGTTGTTGTTGCGGTGACTGTTGTTGCGGTGGTTGTTGTTGCAGTGGGTGTTGTGCGGTGGTTGTTGCGCGATGGTTGTTGTGCGGTGGTTGTTGTTGCGGTGGTTGTTGTTGCGGTGGTTGTTCCGGTGGTTGTCCCGGTGGTTGTTCCTGTGGTGTTTCTTGTTGCGGTGGTTGTTGTGCGGTGGTAGTTGTTGCCGTGGTTGTTGTTGCGGTGGTTGTTGTTGCAGTGGTTTTTTTGCGATGGTTGTGCGGTGGTTGTTGTTGCAGTGGGTGTTGTGCGGTGGTTGTTGCGGTGGTGGTTGTTGCGGTGGTTGTTGTGCGGTGGTTGTTGTTGCGTTAGTTGTGCGGTGGTTGTTCTTGCGGTGGTTGTTGTTGCGGTAGTTGTGCGGTGGTTGTTGTTGCGGTGGCTGTTGTGCGGTGGTTGTTGTTGCGGCGGTTGTTGTGCGGCGGTTGTTGTGCGGTGGTTGTTGTTGCGGTGGTTGTTGTTGTGGTGGTTGTTGCGCGGTGGTTGTTGTTGCGGTGGTTGTTGTTGCGGTGGTTGTTGTTGCGGTGGTTGTTGTGGTGGTTGTTGTGCGGTGGTTTTCTTGCGGTGGTTGTTGTTGCAGTGGTTGTTGCGGTGGTTGTTGTGCGGTGGTTGTTGTGCGGTGGTTGTTCTTCTGGTGGCTGTTGTTGCGGTGGTTGTTGTGCGGTGGTTGTTGTTGCGGTGTTTGTTGTGCGGTGGTTGTTGTTTTGGTGGTTGTTGTGTAGGTGGTTGTTGTTGCAGTGGTTGTTTTGCGGTGGTTGTGCGGTGGTTGTTGTGTGGTAGTTGTTGTTCCGGTGGTTGTTGTGCGGTGGTTGTTGTTGCGGTGACTGTTGTTGCGGTGGTTGTTGTTGCAGTGGGTGTTGTGCGGTGCTTGTTGCGCGATGGTTGTGCGGTGGTTGTTGCGGTGGTTGTTGTGCGGTGGTTGTTGTTGCGGTAGTTGTGCGGTGGTTTTCTTGCGGTGGTTGTTGTTGCAGTGGTTGTTGCGGTGGTTGTTGTGCGGTGGTTGTTGTGCGGTGGTAATTGTTGCAGTGGTTGTTGTTCCGGTGGTTGTTGTGCGGTGACTGTTGTTGCGGTGGTTGTTGTTGCAGTGGCTGTTGTGCGGTGGTTGTTGCGCGACGGTTATTGTTGCGGTGGTTGTTGTGGTGGTTGTTGTGCGGTGGTTTTCTTGCGGTGGTTGTTGTTGCAGTGGTTGTTGCGGTGGTTGTTGTGCGGTGGTTGTTGTGCGGTGGTTGTTCTTCTGGTGGCTGTTGTTGCGGTGGTTGTTGTTGCGGTGGTTGTTGTGCGGTGGTTGTTGTGTGGTGGTTGTTGTTGTAGTGTTGTTGTGCGGTGGTTGTTGTTGCGGTGGTTGTTGTGCGGTGGTTGTTGTTTCGGTGGTTGTTGTTGCGGTGGTTGTTGTTGCGGTGGTTGTTGTTGCAGTGGTTGTTTTGCGGTGGTTGTTGTTGCAGTGGTTGTTTTGCGGTGGTTGTGTGGTGGTTGTTGTGTGGTAGTTGTTGTTCCGGTGGTTGTTGTGCGGTGGTAGTTGTTGCAGTGGTTGTTGTTGCGGTAGTTGTTGTGCGGTGGTTGTTGCGCGATGGTTGTTGTTGCGGTGGTTGTTGCGGTGGTTGTTGTGCGGTGGTTGTTGTTGCGGTGGTTGTTGCGCGGTGGTTGTTGTTGCGGTGGTTGTTGTGCGGTGGTTGTTGGTGCGGTGGTTGTTGTGCGGTGGTTGTTGTTGCGGAAGTTGTTGTGCGGTGGTTGTTGTGTGGTGGTTGTTGTTCTGTTGGGTGTTGTGTGGTGGTTGTTGTGCGGTAGTTGTTGTTGCAGTGGTTGTTGTGCGTTGGTTGTTGCGGTGGTTGTTGTGCGGTGGTTGTGTTGTGGTGGTTGTTGTGCGGTTGTTTTTGTTGCGGTGGTTGTTGTTGCGGTGGTTGTTGTTGCACTGGTTGTTTTGCGGTGGTTGTGTGGTGGTTGTTGTGTGGTAGTTGTTGTTCCGGTGGTTGTTGTGCGGTGGTAGTTGTTGCAGTGGTTGTTGTTGCGGTGGTTGTTGTTGCGGTGGTTGTTGCGGTGGTTGTTGTGCGGTGGTTGTTGTACGGTGGTTGTTGTTGCGGTGACTGTTGTTGCGGTGGTTGTTGTTGCAGTGGGTGTTGTGCGGTGGTTGTTGCGCGATGGTTATTGTTGCGGTGGTTATTTCGGTGGTTGTTGTGTGGTGCTTGTTGTTGCAGTAGTTGTGCGGTGGTTTTCTTGCAGTGGTTGTTGTTGCGGTGGTTGTTGCGGTGGTTGTTGTGCGGTGGTTGTTTTTCCGGTGGTTGTTGTGCGGTGGTAGTTGTTGCAGTGGTCGTCGTTGCGGTGGTTGTTGTTGCGGCAGTTGTTGTGCGGTGGTTGTTGTTGCGGTGGTTTTTGTTGTGGTGGTTGTTTTGCGGTGGTTGTTGTTGCCGTGGTTGTTGTTGCGGTGGTTGTTCCGGTGGTTGTTGCAGTGGTTGTTGTGCAGTGGTTGTTGTTGCGGTGGTTGTTGTGCGGTGGTTGTTGTTGCGGTGGTTGTTGTTGCGGTGGTTGTTCTGGTGGTTGTCCCGGTGGTTGTTCCTGTGGTGTTTGTTGTTGCGGTGGTTGTTGTGCGGTGGTAGTTGTTGCAGTGGTTGTTGTTGCGGTGGTTTTTGTTGTTGCGGTGGTTGTTGTTGCGGTGGTTGTTGTTGCAGTGGTTTTTTTGCGGTGGTTGTGCGGTGGTTGTTGTTGCAGTGGGTGCTGTGCGGTGGTTGTTGCGGTGGTGGTTGTTGCGGTGGTTGTTGTGCGGTGGTTGTTGTTGCGTTAGTTGTGCGGTGGTTGTTCTTGCGGTGGTTGTTGTTGCGGTAGTTGTGCGGTGGTTGTTGTGCGGTGGTTGTTGTTGCGGTGGCTGTTGTGCGGTGGTTGTTGTTGCGGTGGTTGTTGTTGTGGTGGTTGTTTCGCGGTGGTTGTTGTTGTGGTGGTTGTTGTTGCGGTGGTTGTTGTGCGGTGGTTGTTGTTGCGGTGTTTGTTGTGCGGTGGTTGTTGTTTTGGTGGTTGTTGTGTAGGTGGTTGTTGTTGCAGTGGTTGTTTTGCGGTGGTTGTGCGGTGGTTGTTGTGTGGTAGTTGTTGTTCCGGTGGTTGTTGTGCGGTGGTTGTTGTTGCGGTGACTGTTGTTGCGGTGGTTGTTGTTGCAGTGGGTGTTGTGCGGTGGTTGTTGCGCGATGGTTGTTGTGCGGTGGTTGTTGCGGTGGTTGTTGTGCGGTGGTTGTTGTTGCGGTAGTTGTGCGGTGGTTTTCTTGCGGTGGTTGTTGTTGCAGTGGTTGTTGCGGTGGTTGTTGTGCGGTGGTTGTTGTGCGGTGGTAGTTGTTGCAGTGGTGGTTGTTCCGGTGGTTGTTGTGCGGTGACTGTTGTTGCGGTGGTTGTTGTTGCAGTGGCTGTTGTGCGGTGGTTGTTGCGCGACGGTTATTGTTGCGGTGGTTGTTGTGGTGGTTGTTGTGCGGTGGTTTTCTTGCGGTGGTTGTTGTTGCAGTGGTTGTTGCGGTGGTTGTTGTGCGGTGGTTGTTGTGCGGTGGTTGTTCTTCTGGTGGCTGTTGTTGCGGTGGTTGTTGTTGCGGTGGTTGTTGTGCGGTGGTTGTTGTGTGGTGGTTGTTGTTGTAGTGTTGTTGTGCGGTGGTTGTTGTTGCGGTGGTTGTTGTGCGGTGGTTGTTGTTGCGGTGGTTGTTGTTGCGGTGGTTGTTGTTGCGGTGGTTGTTGTTGCAGTGGTTGTTTTGCGGTGGTTGTTGTTGCAGTGGTTGTTTTGCGGTGGTTGTGTGGTGGTTGTTGTGTGGTAGTTGTTGTTCCGGTGGTTGTTGTGCGGTGGTAGTTGTTGCAGTGGTTGTTGTTGCGGTAGTTGTTGTGCGGTGGTTGTTGCGCGATGGTTGTTGTTGCGGTGGTTGTTGCGGTGGTTGTTGTGCGGTGGTTGTTGTTGCGGTGGTTGTTGCGCGGTGGTTGTTGTTGCGGTGGTTGTTGTGCGGTGGTTGTTGGTGCGGTGGTTGTTGTGCGGTGGTTGTTGTGCGGTGGTTGTTGTTGCGGAAGTTGTTGTGCGGTGGTTGTTGTGTGGTGGTTGTTGTTCTGGTGCGTGTTGTGTGGTGGTTGTTGTGCGGTAGTTGTTGTTGCAGTGGTTGTTGTGCGTTGGTTGTTGCGGTGGTTGTTGAGCGGTGGTTGTGTTGTGGTGGTTGTGCGGTTGTTTTTGTTGCGGTGGTTGTTTTGCGGTGGTTGTTGTTGCACTGGTTGTTTTGCGGTGGTTGTGTGGTGGTTGTTGTGTGGTAGTTGTTGTTCCGGTGGTTGTTGTGCGGTGGTAGTTGTTGCAGTGGTTGTTGTTGCGGTGGTTGTTGTTGCGGTGGTTGTTGCGGTGGTTGTTGTGCGGTGGTTGTTGTACGGTGGTTGTTGTTGCGGTGGTTGGTGTTGCAGTGGTTGTTTTGCGGTGGTTGTTGTTGCGGTGGTTGTTTTGCGGTGGTTGTGCAGTGGTTGTTGTGTGGTAGTTGTTGTTCCGGTGGTTGTTGTGTGGTGGTTGTTGTTGCTGTGGTTGTTGTGCGGTGGTTGTTGTTGCGGTGACTGTTGTTGCGGTGGTTGTTGTTGCAGTGGGTGTTGTGCGGTGGTTGTTGCGCGATGGTTGTTGTTGCGGTGGTTGTTGCGGTGGTTGTTGTGCGGTGGTTGTTGTTGCGGTAGTTGTGCGGTGGTTGTTCTTGCGGTGGTTGTTGTTGCAGTGGTTGTTGCGGTGGTTGTTGTGCGGTGGTTGTTGTTGCGGCACTTTTTGTGCGGTGGTTGTTGTTGCAGTGGTTGTTGTGGTGGTTGTTGCGCGGTGGTTGTTGTTGCGGTGGTTGTTGTTGAGTGGTTGTTGTTGCGGTGGTTGTTTTGCGGTGGTTGTTGTTGCGGTGGTTGTTGTTGAGGTGGTTGTTGTTGCGGTGGTTGTTTTGCAGTGGTTGTTGTAGTGGTTGTTGTTGCGGTGGTTGTTGTTGTGGTGGTTGTTGTTGCGGTGGCTGTTGTGCAGTTGTTGTTGGTGAGGTGGTTGTTGTGCGGTGGTTGTTGTGCAGTGGTTGTTGTTGCGGTGGTTGTTGTGCGGTGGTTGTTGTGCGGTGGTTGTTGTTGCGGCAGTTGTTGCGCGGTGGTTGTTGTTGCAGTGGTTGTTGTTGCGGTGGTTGTTTTGCGGTGGTTGTTGTGCGGTGGTTGTGTTGCGGTGGTTGTTGTTCCGGTGGTTGTTGTGCGGTGGTAGTTGTTGCAGTGGTTGTTGTTGCGGTGGTTGTTGTGCGGTGGTTGTTGTTGCGGCAGTTGTTGCGCGGTGGTTGTTGTTGCGGTGGTTGTTGTGGTGGTGGTTGTTGTTGCGGTGGTTGTTGTGCGGTGGTTGTTGTTGTGGTGTTTGTTGTGCGGTGGTTGTTGTTTTGGTGGTTGTTGTGCGGTGGTTGTTGTTGCAGTGGTTGTTTTGCGGCGGTTGTGCGGTGGTTGTTGTGTGGTAGTTGTTGCGGTGGTTGTTGTGCGGTGGTTGTTGTTGCGGTGACTGTTTTTGCGGTGGTTGTTGTTGCAGTGGGTGTTGTGCGGTGGTTGTTGCGCGATGGTTGTTGTGCGGTGGTTGTTGTTGCGGTGGTTGTTGTTGCGGTGGTTGTTCCGGTGGTTGTCCCGGTGG
This sequence comes from Strix aluco, assembly GCF_031877795.1. Classification (NCBI taxonomy): domain Eukaryota; kingdom Metazoa; phylum Chordata; class Aves; order Strigiformes; family Strigidae; genus Strix; species Strix aluco. The sequence goes on from NW_027436629.1 coordinate 98,418, forward strand.
TTGTTCCTGTGGTGTTTGTTGTTGCGGTGGTTGTTGTGCGGTGGTAGTTGTTGCAGTGGTTGTTGTTGCGGTGGTTTTTGTTGTTGCGGTGGTTGTTGTTGCGGTGGTTGTTGTTGCAGTGGTTTTTTTGCGGTGGTTGTGCGGTGGTTGTTGTTGCAGTGGGTGTTGTGCGGTGGTTGTTGCGGTGGTGGTTGTTGCGGTGGTTGTTGTGCGGTGGTTGTTGTTGCGTTAGTTGTGCGGTGGTTGTTCTTGCGGTGGTTGTTGTTGCGGTAGTTGTGCGGTGGTTGTTGTGCGGTGGTTGTTGTTGCGGTGGCTGTTGTGCGGTGGTTGTTGTTGCGGCGGTTGTTGTGCGGTGGTTGTTGTTGCGGTGGTTGTTGCTGTGGTGGTTGTTGCGCGGTGGTTGTTGTTGCGGTGATTGTTGTTGTGGTGGTTGTTGTTGCGGTGGTTGTTGTGCGGTGGTTGTTGTTGCGGTGTTTGTTGTGCGGTGGTTGTTGTTTTGGTGGTTGTTGTGTAGGTGGTTGTTGTTGCAGTGGTTGTTTTGCGGTGGTTGTGCGGTGGTTGTTGTGTGGTAGTTGTTGTTCCGGTGGTTGTTGTGCGGTGGTTGTTGTTGCGGTGACTGTTGTTGCGGTGGTTGTTGTTGCAGTGGGTGTTGTGCGGTGCTTGTTGCGCGATGGTTGTTGTGCGGTGGTTGTTGCGGTGGTTGTTGTGCGGTGGTTGTTGTTGCGGTAGTTGTGCGGTGGTTTTCTTGCGGTGGTTGTTGTTGCAGTGGTTGTTGCGGTGGTTGTTGTGCGGTGGTTGTTGTTGCAGTGGTTGTTGTTCCGGTGGTTGTTGTGCGGTGACTGTTGTTGCGGTGGTTGTTGTTGCAGTGGCTGTTGTGCGGTGGTTGTTGCGCGACGGTTATTGTTGCGGTGGTTGTTGTGGTGGTTGTTGTGCGGTGGTTTTCTTGCGGTGGTTGTTGTTGCAGTGGTTGTTGCGGTGGTTGTTGTGCGGTGGTTGTTCCGGTGGTTGTCCCGGTGGTTGTTCCTGTGGTGTTTGTTGTTGCGGTGGTTGTTGTGCGGTGGTAGTTGTTGCAGTGGTTGTTGTTGCGGTGGTTTTTGTTGTTGCGGTGGTTGTTGTTGCGGTGGTTGTTGTTGCAGTGGTTTTTTTGCGGTGGTTGTGCGGTGGTTGTTGTTGCAGTGGATGTTGTGCGGTGGTTGTTGCGGTGGTGGTTGTTGCGGTGGTTGTTGTGCGGTGGTTGTTGTTGCGTTAGTTGTGCGGTGGTTGTTCTTGCGGTGGTTGTTGTTGCGGTAGTTGTGCGGTGGTTGTTGTGCGGTGGTTGTTGTTGCGGTGGCTGTTGTGCGGTGGTTGTTGTTGCGGCGGTTGTTGTGCGGTGGTTGTTGTTGCGGTGGTTGTTGTTGTGGTGGTTGTTGCGCGGTGGTTGTTGTTGCGGTGGTTGTTGTTGTGGTGGTTGTTGTTGCGGTGGTTGTTGTTGCGGTGGTTGTTGTGCGGTGGTTGTTGGTGCGGTGGTTGTTGTGCGGTGGTTGTTGTGCGGTGGTTGTTGTTGTGGTGGTTGTTGCGCGGTGGTTGTTGTTGCGGTGATTGTTGTTGTGGTGGTTGTTGTTGCGGTGGTTGTTGTGCGGTGGTTGTTGTTGCGGTGTTTGTTGTGCGGTGGTTGTTGTGTAGGTGGTTGTTGTGTAGGTGGTTGTTGTTGCAGTGGTTGTTTTGCGGTGGTTGTGCGGTGGTTGTTGTGTGGTAGTTGTTGTTCCGGTGGTTGTTGTGCGGTGGTTGTTGTTGCGGTGACTGTTGTTGCGGTGGTTGTTGTTGCAGTGGGTGTTGTGCGGTGGTTGTTGCGCGATGGTTGTTGTGCGGTGGTTGTTGCGGTGGTTGTTGTGCCGTGGTTGTTGTTGCGGTAGTTGTGCGGTGGTTTTCTTGCGGTGGTTGTTGTTGCAGTGGTTGTTGCGGTGGTTGTTGTGCGGTGGTTGTTGTTGCAGTGGTTGTTGTTCCGGTGGTTGTTGTGCGGTGACTGTTGTTGCGGTGGTTGTTGTTGCAGTGGCTGTTGTGCGGTGGTTGTTGCGCGACGGTTATTGTTGCGGTGGTTGTTGTGGTGGTTGTTGTGCGGTGGTTTTCTTGCGGTGGTTGTTGTTGCAGTGGTTGTTGCGGTGGTTGTTGTGCGGTGGTTGTTGTGCGGTGGTTGTTCTTCTGGTGGCTGTTGTTGCGGTGGTTGTTGTTGCGGTGGTTGTTGTGCGGTGGTTGTTGTTGCAGTGGTTGTTTTGCGGTGGTTGTGTGGTGGTTGTTGTGTGGTAGTTGTTGTTCCGGTGGTTGTTGTGCGGTGGTAGTTGTTGCAGTGGTTGTTGTTGCGGTAGTTGTTGTGCGGTGGTTGTTGCGCGATGGTTGTTGTTGCGGTGGTTGTTGCGGTGGTTGTTGTGCGGTGGTTGTTGTTGCGGTGGTTGTTGCGCGGTGGTTGTTGTTGCGGTGGTTGTTGTGCGGTGGTTGTTGGTGCGGTGGTTGTTGTGCGGTGGTTGTTGTGCGGTGGTTGTTGTTGCGGAAGTTGTTGTGCGGTGGTTGTTGTGTGGTGGTTGTTGTTCTGGTGCGTGTTGTGTGGTGGTTGTTGTGCGGTAGTTGTTGTTGCAGTGGTTGTTGTGCGTTGGTTGTTGCGGTGGTTGTTGAGCGGTGGTTGTGTTGTGGTGGTTGTGCGGTTGTTTTTGTTGCGGTGGTTGTTTTGCGGTGGTTGTTGTTGCACTGGTTGTTTTGCGGTGGTTGTGTGGTGGTTGTTGTGTGGTAGTTGTTGTTCCGGTGGTTGTTGTGCGGTGGTAGTTGTTGCAGTGGTTGTTGTTGCGGTGGTTGTTGTTGCGGTGGTTGTTGCGGTGGTTGTTGTGCGGTGGTTGTTGTACGGTGGTTGTTGTTGCGGTGGTTGGTGTTGCAGTGGTTGTTTTGCGGTGGTTGTTGTTGCGGTGGTTGTTTTGCGGTGGTTGTGCAGTGGTTGTTGTGTGGTAGTTGTTGTTCCGGTGGTTGTTGTGTGGTGGTTGTTGTTGCTGTGGTTGTTGTGCGGTGGTTGTTGTTGCGGTGACTGTTGTTGCGGTGGTTGTTGTTGCAGTGGGTGTTGTGCGGTGGTCGTTGCGCGATGGTTGTTGTTGCGGTGGTTGTTGCGGTGGTTGTTGTGCGGTGGTTGTTGCGGTAGTTGTGCGGTGGTTGTTCTTGCGGTGGTTGTTGTTGCAGTGGTTGTTGCGGTGGTTGTTGTGCGGTGGTTGTTGTTGCGGCACTTTTTGTGCGGTGGTTGTTGTTGCAGTGGTTGTTGTGGTGGTTGTTGCGCGGTGGTTGTTGTTGCGGTGGTTGTTGTTGAGTGGTTGTTGTTGCGGTGGTTGTTTTGCGGTGGTTGTTGTTGCGGTGGTTGTTGTTGAGGTGGTTGTTGTTGCGGTGGTTGTTTTGCAGTGGTTGTTGTAGTGGTTGTTGTTGCGGTGGTTGTTGTTGTGGTGGTTGTTGTTGCGGTGTCTGTTGTGCAGTTGTTGTTGGTGAGGTGGTTGTTGTGCGGTGGTTGTTGTGCAGTGGTTGTTGTTGCGGTGGTTGTTGTGCGGTGGTTGTTGTGCGGTGGTTGTTGTTGCGGCAGTTGTTGCGCGGTGGTTGTTGTTGCGGTGGTTGTTGTGGTGGTGGTTGTTGTTGCGGTGGTTGTTGTGCGGTGGTTGTTGTGGTGTTTGTTGTGCGGTGGTTGTTGTTTTGGTGGTTGTTGTGCGGTGGTTGTTGTTGCAGTGGTTGTTTTGCGGCGGTTGTGCGGTGGTTGTTGTGTGGTAGTTGTTGCGGTGGTTGTTGTGCGGTGGTTGTTGTTGCGGTGACTGTTGTTGCGGTGGTTGTTGTTGCAGTGGGTGTTGTGCGGTGGTTGTTGCGCGATGGTTGTTGTGCGGTGGTTGTTGTGCGGTGGTTGTTGTTGCGGTGGTTGTTGTTGCGGTGGTTGTTGTTGCGGTGGTTGTTGTTGCAGTGGTTGTTGTTGCGGTGGTTGTTTTGCGGTGGTTGTTGTGCGGTGGTTGTGTTGCGGTGGTTGTTGTTCCGGTGGTTGTTGTGCGGTGGTAGTTGTTGCAGTGGTTGTTGTTGCGGTGGTTGTTGTGCGGTGGTTGTTGTTGCGGCAGTTGTTGCGCGGTGGTTGTTGTTGCGGTGGTTGTTGTGGTGGTGGTTGTTGTTGCGGTGGTTGTTGTGCGGTGGTTGTTGTTGTGGTGTTTGTTGTGCGGTGGTTGTTGTTTTGGTGGTTGTTGTGCGGTGGTTGTTGTTGCAGTGGTTGTTTTGCGGCGGTTGTGCGGTGGTTGTTGTGTGGTAGTTGTTGCGGTGGTTGTTGTGCGGTGGTTGTTGTTGCGGTGACTGTTGCGGTGGTTGTTGTTGCAGTGGGTGTTGTGCGGTGGTTGTTGCGCGATGGTTGTTGTGCGGTGGTTGTTGTTGCGGTGGTTGTTGTTGCGGTGGTTGTTCCGGTGGTTGTCCCGGTGGTTGTTCCTGTGGTGTTTGTTGTTGCGGTGGTTGTTGTGCGGTGGTAGTTGTTGCAGTGGTTGTTGTTGCGGTGGTTTTTGTTGTTGCGGTGGTTGTTGTTGCGGTGGTTGTTGTTGCAGTGGTTTTTTTGCGGTGGTTGTGCGGTGGTTGTTGTTGCAGTGGGTGTTGTGCGGTGGTTGTTGCGGTGGTGGTTGTTGCGGTGGTTGTTGTGCGGTGGTTGTTGTTGCGTTAGTTGTGCGGTGGTTGTTCTTGCGGTGGTTGTTGTTGCGGTAGTTGTGCGGTGGTTGTTGTGCGGTGGTTGTTGTTGCGGTGGCTGTTGTGCGGTGGTTGTTGTTGCGGCGGTTGTTGTGCGGTGGTTGTTGTTGCGGTGGTTGTTGTTGTGGTGGTTGTTGTTGCGGTGGTTGTTGTTGCGGTGGTTGTTGTGCGGTGGTTGTTGTGCGGTGGTTGTTGTGCGGTGGTTGTTGTTGTGGTGGTTGTTGCGCGGTGGTTGTTGTTGCGGTGATTGTTGTTGTGGTGGTTGTTGTTGCGGTGGTTGTTGTGCGGTGGTTGTTGTTGCGGTGTTTGTTGTGCGGTGGTTGTTGTTTTGGTGGTTGTTGTGTAGGTGGTTGTTGTTGCAGTGGTTGTTTTGCGGTGGTTGTGCGGTGGTTGTTGTGTGGTAGTTGTTGTTCCGGTGGTTGTTGTGCGGTGGTTGTTGTTGCGGTGACTGTTGTTGCGGTGGTTGTTGTTGCAGTGGGTGTTGTGCGGTGGTTGTTGCGCGATGGTTGTTGTGCGGTGGTTGTTGCGGTGGTTGTTGTGCGGTGGTTGTTGTTGCGGTAGTTGTGCGGTGGTTTTCTTGCGGTGGTTGTTGTTGCAGTGGTTGTTGCGGTGGTTGTTGTGCGGTGGTTGTTGTTGCAGTGGTTGTTGTTCCGGTGGTTGTTGTGCGGTGACTGTTGTTGCGGTGGTTGTTGTTGCAGTGGCTGTTGTGCGGTGGTTGTTGCGCGACGGTTATTGTTGCGGTGGTTGTTGTGGTGGTTGTTGTGCGGTGGTTTTCTTGCGGTGGTTGTTGTTGCAGTGGTTGTTGCGGTGGTTGTTGTGCGGTGGTTGTTCCGGTGGTTGTCCCGGTGGTTGTTCCTGTGGTGTTTGTTGTTGCGGTGGTTGTTGTGCGGTGGTAGTTGTTGCAGTGGTTGTTGTTGCGGTGGTTTTTGTTGTTGCGGTGGTTGTTGTTGCGGTGGTTGTTGTTGCAGTGGTTTTTTTGCGGTGGTTGTGCGGTGGTTGTTGTTGCAGTGGATGTTGTGCGGTGGTTGTTGCGGTGGTGGTTGTTGCGGTGGTTGTTGTGCGGTGGTTGTTGTTGCGTTAGTTGTGCGGTGGTTGTTCTTGCGGTGGTTGTTGTTGCGGTAGTTGTGCGGTGGTTGTTGTGCGGTGGTTGTTGTTGCGGTGGCTGTTGTGCGGTGGTTGTTGTTGCGGCGGTTGTTGTGCGGTGGTTGTTGTTGCGGTGGTTGTTGTGGTGGTTGTTGCGCGGTGGTTGTTGTTGCGGTGGTTGTTGTTGCGGTGGCTGTTGTGCGGTGGTTGTTGTTGCGGCGGTTGTTGTGCGGTGGTTGTTGTTGCGGTGGTTGTTGTTGTGGTGGTTGTTGCGCGGTGGTTGTTGTTGCGGTGGTTGTTGTTGTGGTGGTTGTTGTTGCGGTGGTTGTTGTTGCGGTGGTTGTTGTGCGGTGGTTGTTGGTGCGGTGGTTGTTGTGCGGTGGTTGTTGTGCGGTGGTTGTTGTTGTGGTGGTTGTTGCGCGGTGGTTGTTGTTGCGGTGATTGTTGTTGTGGTGGTTGTTGTTGCGGTGGTTGTTGTGCGGTGGTTATTGTTGCGGTGTTTGTTGTGCGGTGGTTGTTGTGTAGGTGGTTGTTGTGTAGGTGGTTGTTGTTGCAGTGGTTGTTTTGCGGTGGTTGTGCGGTGGTTGTTGTGTGGTAGTTGTTGTTCCGGTGGTTGTTGTGCGGTGGTTGTTGTTGCGGTGACTGTTGTTGCGGTGGTTGTTGTTGCAGTGGGTGTTGTGCGGTGGTTGTTGCGCGGTGGTTGTTGTGCGGTGGTTGTTGCGGTGGTTGTTGTGCCGTGGTTGTTGTTGCGGTAGTTGTGCGGTGGTTTTCTTGCGGTGGTTGTTGTTGCAGTGGTTGTTGCGGTGGTTGTTGTGCGGTGGTTGTTGTTGCAGTGGTTGTTGTTCCGGTGGTTGTTGTGCGGTGACTGTTGTTGCGGTGGTTGTTGTTGCAGTGGCTGTTGTGCGGTGGTTGTTGCGCGACGGTTATTGTTGCGGTGGTTGTTGTGGTGGTTGTTGTGCGGTGGTTTTCTTGCGGTGGTTGTTGTTGCAGTGGTTGTTGCGGTGGTTGTTGTGCGGTGGTTGTTGTGCGGTGGTTGTTCTTCTGGTGGCTGTTGTTGCGGTGGTTGTTGTTGCGGTGGTTGTTGTGCGGTGGTTGTTGTGTGGTGGTTGTTGTTGTAGTGTTGTTGTGCGGTGGTTGTTGTTGCGGTGGTTGTTGTGCGGTGGTTGTTGTTTCGGTGGTTGTTGTTGCGGTGGTTGTTGCGCGGTGGTTGTTGTTGCGGTGGTTGTTGTGCGGTGGTTGTTGGTGCGGTGGTTGTTGTGCGGTGGTTGTTGTGCGGTGGTTGTTGGTGCGGTGGTTGTTGTGCGGTGGTTGTTGTGCGGTGGTTGTTGTTGCGGAAGTTGTTGTGCGGTGGTTGTTGTGTGGTGGTTGTTGTTCTGGTGGGTGTTGTGTGGTGGTTGTTGTGCGGTAGTTGTTGTTGCAGTGGTTGTTGTGCGTTGGTTGTTGCGGTGGTTGTTGTGCGGTGGTTGTGTTGTGGTGATTGTTGTGCGGTTGTTTTTGTTGCGGTGGTTGATGTTGCGGTGGTTGTTTTGCGGTGGTTGTGCAGTGGTTGTTGTGTGATAGTTGTTGTTCCGGTGGTTGTTGTGTGGTGGTTGTTGTTGCTGTGGTTGTTGTGCGGTGGTTGTTGTTGCGGTGGTTGTTGTTGCAGTGGGTGTTGTGCGGTGGTTGTTGCGCGATGGTTGTTGTTGCGGTGGTTGTTGCGGTGGTTGTTGTGCGGTGGTTGTTGTTGCGGTAGTTGTGCGGTGGTTGTTCTTGCGGTGGTTGTTGTTGCAGTGGTTGTTGCGGTGGTTGTTGTGCGGTGGTTGTTGTTTCGGCACTTTTTGTGCGGTGGTTGTTGTTGCAGTGGTTGTTGTTGTGGTGGTTGTTGCGCGGTGGTTGTTGTTGCGGTGGTTGTTGTTGAGTGGTTGTTGTTGCGGTGGTTGTTTTGCGGTGGTTGTTGTTGCGGTGGTTGTTGTTGAGGTGGTTGTTGTTGCGGTGGTTGTTTTGCAGTGGTTGTTGTAGTGGTTGTTGTTGCGGTGGTTGTTGTGGGGGTGGTTGTTGTGCGGTGGTTGTTGTGCGGTGGTTGTTGTTGCGGTGGTTGTTGTGCGGTGGTTGTTGTGCGGTGGTTGTTGTTGCGGTGGTTGTTGTGGTGGTGGTTGTTGTTGCGGTGGTTGTTGTGGTGGTGGTTGTTGTTGCGGTGGTTGTTGTGCGGTGGTTGTTGTTGTGGTGTTTGTTGTGCGGTGGTTGTTGTTTTGGTGGTTGTTGTGCGGTGGTTGTTGTTGCAGTGGTTGTTTTGCGGCGGTTGTGCGGTGGTTGTTGTGTGGTAGTTGTTGCGGTGGTTGTTGCGCGATGGTTGTTGTGTGGTGGTTGTTGTGCGGTGGTTGTTGTTGCGGTGGTTGTTGTTGCGGTGGTTGTTGTTGCAGTGGTTGTTGTTGCGGTGGTTGTTTTGCGGTGGTTGTTGTTGCACTGGTTGTTTTGCGGTGGTTGTGTGGTGGTTGTTGTGTGGTAGTTGTTGTTCCGGTGGTTGTTGTGCGGTGGTAGTTGTTGCAGTGGTTGTTGTTGCGGTGGTTGTTGTGCGGTGGTTGTTGCACAATGGTTGTTGTTGCGGTGGTTGTTGCGGTGGTTGTTGTGCGGTGGTTGTTGTACGGTGGTTGTTGTTGCGGTGGTTGGTGTTGCGGTGGTTGTTGTTGCAGTGGTTGTTGTGCGGTGGTTGTTGTTGCAGTGGTTGTTGTTGCAGTAGTTCTGTGGTAGTTGTTCTGCGGTGGTTGTTGTTGCGGTGACTGTTGTTGCGGTGGTTGTTGTTGCAGTGGGTGTTGTGCGGTGGTTGTTGCGCGATGGTTATTGTTGCGGTGGTTTTTTCGGTGGTTGTTGTGTGGTGGTTGTTGTTGCAGTAGTTGTGCGGTGGTTTTCTTGCAGTGGTTGTTGTTGCGGTGGTTGTTGCGGTGGTTGTTGTGCGGTGGTTGTTTTTCCGGTGGTTGTTGTGCGCTGGTAGTTGTTGCAGTGGTCGTTGTTGTGGTGGTTGTTGTTGCGGTGGTTGTTGTTGCGGTGGTTGTTGTTGCGGTGGTTGTTCCGGTGGTTGTTGCAGTGGTTGTTGTGCAGTGGTTGTTGTTTCGGTGGTTGTTGTGCGGTGGTTGTTGTTGCGGTGGTTGTTTTTGCGGTGGTTGTTCCGGTGGTTGTCCCGGTGGTTGTTCCTGTGGTGTTTGTTGTTGCGGTGGTTGTTGTGCGGTGGTAGTTGTTGCAGTGGTTGTTGTTGCGGTGGTTTTTGTTGTTGCGGTGGTTGTTGTTGCGGTGGTTGTTTTTGCAGTGGTTTTTTTGCGGTGGTTGTGCGGTGGTTGTTGTTGCAGTGGGTGTTGTGCGGTGGTTGTTGTGCGGTGGTTGTTCTTCTGGTGGTTGTTGTTGCGGTGGTTGTTGTGCGTGGTTGTTGTTTCGGTGGTTGTTGTTGCGGTGGTTGTTGTTGCGGTGGTTGTTGTTGCAGTGGTTGTTTTGCGGTGGTTGTTGTTGCAGTGGTTGTTTTGCCGTGTTTGTGTGGTGGTTGTTGTGTGGTAGTTGTTGTTCCGGTGGTTGTTGTGCGGTGGTAGTTGTTGCAGTGGTTGTTGTTGCGGTAGTTGTTGTGCGGTGGTTGTTGCGTGATGGTTGTTGTTGCGGTGGTTGTTGCGGTGGTTGTTGTGCGGTGGTTGTTGTTGCGGTGGTTGTTGTTGCGGTGGTTGTTGTGCGGTGGTTGTTGTGCGGTGGTGGTGTCGTTGCGGTGGTTGTTGTGCGGTGGTTGTTGTGCGGTGGTGGTGTTGTTGCGATGGTTGTGTTGCGGTGGTTGTTGTTGAGGTGGTTGTTGTTGCGGTGGTTGTTTTGCAGTGGTTGTTGTTGTGGTGGTTGTTGTTGAGGTGGTTGTTGTTGCGGTGGTTGTTATTGCGGCACTTGTGCGGTGGTTGTTGCGCGACGGTTATTGTTGCTGTGGTTGTTGTGGTGGTTGTTGTGCGGTGGTTTTCTTGCGGTGGTTGTTGTTGCAGTGGTTGTTGCGGTGGTTGTTGTGCGGTGGTTGTTCCGGTGGTTGTCCCGGTGGTTGTTCCTGTGGTGTTTGTTGTTGCGGTGGTTGTTGTGCGGTGGTAGTTGTTGCAGTGGTTGTTGTTGCGGTGGTTTTTGTTGTTGCGGTGGTTGTTGTTGCGGTGGTTGTTGTTGCAGTGGTTTTTTTGCGGTGGTTGTGCGGTGGTTGTTGTTGCAGTGGGTGTTGTGCGGTGGTTGTTGCGGTGGTGGTTGTTGCGGTGGTTGTTGTGCGGTGGTTGTTGTTGCGTTAGTTGTGCGGTGGTTGTTCTTGCGGTGGTTGTTGTTGCGGTAGTTGTGCGGTGGTTGTTGTGCGGTGGTTGTTGTTGCGGTGGCTGTTGTGCGGTGGTTGTTGTTGCGGCGGTTGTTGTGCGGTGGTTGTTGTTGCGGTGGTTGTTGTTGTGGTGGTTGTTGCGCGGTGGTTGTTGTTGCGGTGGTTGTTGTTGTGGTGGTTGTTGTTGCGGTGGTTGTTGTTGCGGTGGTTGTTGTGCGGTGGTTGTTGGTGCGGTGGTTGTTGTGCGGTGGTTGTTGTGCGGTGGTTGTTGTTGTGGTGGTTGTTGCGCGGTGGTTGTTGTTGCGGTGATTGTTGTTGTGGTGGTTGTTGTTGCGGTGGTTGTTGTGCGGTGGTTGTTGTTGCGGTGTTTGTTGTGCGGTGGTTGTTGTGTAGGTGGTTGTTGTGTAGGTGGTTGTTGTTGCAGTGGTTGTTTTGCGGTGGTTGTGCGGTGGTTGTTGTGTGGTAGTTGTTGTTCCGGTGGTTGTTGTGCGGTGGTTGTTGTTGCGGTGACTGTTGTTGCGGTGGTTGTTGTTGCAGTGGGTGTTGTGCGGTGGTTGTTGCGCGGTGGTTGTTGTGCGGTGGTTGTTGCGGTGGTTGTTGTGCGGTGGTTGTTGTTGCGGTAGTTGTGCGGTGGTTTTCTTGCGGTGGTTGTTGTTGCAGTGGTTGTTGCGGTGGTTGTTGTGCGGTGGTTGTTTTTCCGGTGGTTGCTGTGCGGTGGTGGTGTCGTTGCGGTGGTTGTTGTGCGGTGGTTGTTGTGCTGTGGTGGTGTTGTTGCGATGGTTGTGTTGCGGTGGTTGTTGTTGAGGTGGTTGTTGTTGCGGTGGTTGTTTTGCAGTGGTTGTTGTTGTGGTGGTTGTTGTTGAGGTGGTTGTTGTTGCGGTGGTTGTTATTGCGGCACTTGTGCGGTGGTTGTTGCGCGACGGTTATTGTTGCTGTGGTTGTTGTGGTGGTTGTTGTGCGGTGGTTTTCTTGCGGTGGTTGTTGTTGCAGTGGTTGTTGCGGTGGTTGTTGTGCGGTGGTTGTTCCGGTGGTTGTCCCGGTGGTTGTTCCTGTGGTGTTTGTTGTTGCGGTGGTTGTTGTGCGGTGGTAGTTGTTGCAGTGGTTGTTGTTGCGGTGGTTTTTGTTGTTGCGGTGGTTGTTGTTGCGGTGGTTGTTGTTGCAGTGGTTTTTTTGCGGTGGTTGTGCGGTGGTTGTTGTTGCAGTGGGTGTTGTGCGGTGGTTGTTGCGGTGGTGGTTGTTGCAGTGGTTGTTGTGCGGTGGTTGTTGTTGCGTTAGTTGTGCGGTGGTTGTTCTTGCGGTGGTTGTTGTTGCGGTAGTTGTGCGGTGGTTGTTGTGCGGTGGTTGTTGTTGCGGTGGCTGTTGTGCGGTGGTTGTTGTTGCGGCGGTTGTTGTGCGGTGGTTGTTGTTGCGGTGGTTGTTGTTGTGGTGGTTGTTGCGCGGTGGTTGTTGTTGCGGTGGTTGTTGTTGTGGTGGTTGTTGTTGCGGTGGTTGTTGTTGCGGTGGTTGTTGTGCGGTGGTTGTTGGTGCGGTGGTTGTTGTGCGGTGGTTGTTGTGCGGTGGTTGTTGTTGTGGTGGTTGTTGCGCGGTGGTTGTTGTTGCGGTGATTGTTGTTGTGGTGGTTGTTGTTGCGGTGGTTGTTGTGCGGTGGTTGTTGTTGCGGTGTTTGTTGTGCGGTGGTTGTTGTGTAGGTGGTTGTTGTGTAGGTGGTTGTTGTTGCAGTGGTTGTTTTGCGGTGGTTGTGCGGTGGTTGTTGTGTGGTAGTTGTTGTTCCGGTGGTTGTTGTGCGGTGGTTGTTGTTGCGGTGACTGTTGTTGCGGTGGTTGTTGTTGCAGTGGGTGTTGTGCGGTGGTTGTTGCGCGGTGGTTGTTGTGCGGTGGTTGTTGCGGTGGTTGTTGTGCGGTGGTTGTTGTTGCGGTAGTTGTGCGGTGGTTTTCTTGCGGTGGTTGTTGTTGCAGTGGTTGTTGCGGTGGTTGTTGTGCGGTGGTTGTTGTTGCAGTGGTTGTTGTTCCGGTGGTTGTTGTGCGGTGACTGTTGTTGCGGTGGTTGTTGTTGCAGTGGCTGTTGTGCGGTGGTTGTTGCGCGACGGTTATTGTTGCGGTGGTTGTTGTGGTGGTTGTTGTGCGGTGGTTTTCTTGCGGTGGTTGTTGTTGCAGTGGTTGTTGCGGTGGTTGTTGTGCGGTGGTTGTTCTTCTGGTGGCTGTTGTTGCGGTGGTTGTTGTTGCGGTGGTTGTTGTGCGGTGGTTGTTGTGTGGTGGTTGTTGTTGTAGTGTTGTTGTGCGGTGGTTGTTGTTGCGGTGGTTGTTGTGCGGTGGTTGTTGTTTCGGTGGTTGTTGTTGCGGTGGTTGTTGCGCGGTGGTTGTTGTTGCGGTGGTTGTTGTGCGGTGGTTGTTGGTGCGGTGGTTGTTGTGCGGTGGTTGTTGTGCGGTGGTTGTTGGTGCGGTGGTTGTTGTGCGGTGGTTGTTGTGCGGTGGTTGTTGTTGCGGAAGTTGTTGTGCGGTGGTTGTTGTGTGGTGGTTGTTGTGCGGTGGTTGTTGTTTCGGTGGTTGTTGTTGCGGTGGTTGTTGCGCGGTGGTTGTTGTTGCGGTGGTTGTTGTGCGGTAGTTGTTGTTGCAGTGGTTGTTGTGCGTTGGTTGTTGCGGTGGTTGTTGTGCGGTGGTTGTGTTGTGGTGATTGTTGTGCGGTTGTTTTTGTTGCGGTGGTTGATGTTGCGGTGGTTGTTTTGCGGTGGTTGTGCAGTGGTTGTTGTGTGGTAGTTGTTGTTCCGGTGGTTGTTGTGTGGTGGTTGTTGTTGCTGTGGTTGTTGTGCGGTGGTTGTTGTTGCGGTGGTTGTTGTTGCAGTGGGTGTTGTGCGGTGGTTGTTGCGCGATGGTTGTTGTTGCGGTGGTTGTTGCGGTGGTTGTTGTTGCGGTGGTTGTTGTGCGGTGGTTGTTGGTGCGGTGGTTGTTGTGCGGTGGTTGTTGTTGCGGAAGTTGTTGTGCGGTGGTTGTTGTGTGGTGGTTGTTGTTCTGGTGGTTGTTGTGCGGTGGTTGTTGTGCGGTGGTTGTTCTTCTGGTGGCTGTTGTTGCGGTGGTTGTTGTTGCGGTGGTTGTTGTGCGGTGGTTGTTGTGTGGTGGTTGTTGTTGTAGTGTTGTTGTGCGGTGGTTGTTGTTGCGGTGGTTGTTGTGCGGTGGTTGTTGTTTCGGTGGTTGTTGTTGCGGTGGTTGTTGTTGCGGTGGTTGTTGTTGCAGTGGTTGTTTTGCGGTGGTTGTTGTTGCAGTGGTTGTTTTGCGGTGGTTGTGTGGTGGTTGTTGTGTGGTAGTTGTTGTTCCGGTGGTTGTTGTGCGGTGGTAGTTGTTGCAGTGGTTGTTGTTGCGGTAGTTGTTGTGCGGTGGTTGTTGCGCGATGGTTGTTGTTGCGGTGGTTGTTGCGGTGGTTGTTGTGCGGTGGTTGTTGTTGCGGTGGTTGTTGCGCGGTGGTTGTTGTTGCGGTGGTTGTTGTGCGGTGGTTGTTGGTGCGGTGGTTGTTGTGCGGTGGTTGTTGTTGCGGAAGTTGTTGTGCGGTGGTTGTTGTGTGGTGGTTGTTGTTCTGGTGGGTGTTGTGTGGTGGTTGTTGTGCGGTAGTTGTTGTTGCAGTGGTTGTTGTGCGTTGGTTGTTGCGGTGGTTGTTGTGCGGTGGTTGTGTTGTGGTGGTTGTTGTGCGGTTGTTTTTGTTGCGGTGGTTGTTGTTGCGGTGGTTGTTGTTGCACTGGTTGTTTTGCGGTGGTTGTGTGGTGGTTGTTGTGTGGTAGTTGTTGTTCCGGTGGTTGTTGTGCGGTGGTAGTTGTTGCAGTGGTTGTTGTTGCGGTGGTTGTTGTTGCGGTGGTTGTTGCGGTGGTTGTTGTGCGGTGGTTGTTGTACGGTGGTTGTTGTTGCGGTGACTGTTGTTGCGGTGGTTGTTGTTGCAGTGGGTGTTGTGCGGTGGTTGTTGCGCGATGGTTATTGTTGCGGTGGTTATTTCGGTGGTTGTTGTGTGGTGCTTGTTGTTGCAGTAGTTGTGCGGTGGTTTTCTTGCAGTGGTTGTTGTTGCGGTGGTTGTTGCGGTGGTTGTTGTGCGGTGGTTGTTTTTCCGGTGGTTGTTGTGCGGTGGTAGTTGTTGCAGTGGTCGTCGTTGCGGTGGTTGTTGTTGCGGCAGTTGTTGTGCGGTGGTTGTTGTTGCGGTGGTTTTTGTTGTGGTGGTTGTTTTGCGGTGGTTGTTGTTGCCGTGGTTGTTGTTGCGGTGGTTGTTCCGGTGGTTGTTGCAGTGGTTGTTGTGCAGTGGTTGTTGTTGCGGTGGTTGTTGTGCGGTGGTTGTTGTTGCGGTGGTTGTTGTTGCGGTGGTTGTTCTGGTGGTTGTCCCGGTGGTTGTTCCTGTGGTGTTTGTTGTTGCGGTGGTTGTTGTGCGGTGGTAGTTGTTGCAGTGGTTGTTGTTGCGGTGGTTTTTGTTGTTGCGGTGGTTGTTGTTGCGGTGGTTGTTGTTGCAGTGGTTTTTTTGCGGTGGTTGTGCGGTGGTTGTTGTTGCAGTGGGTGCTGTGCGGTGGTTGTTGCGGTGGTGGTTGTTGCGGTGGTTGTTGTGCGGTGGTTGTTGTTGCGTTAGTTGTGCGGTGGTTGTTCTTGCGGTGGTTGTTGTTGCGGTAGTTGTGCGGTGGTTGTTGTGCGGTGGTTGTTGTTGCGGTGGCTGTTGTGCGGTGGTTGTTGTTGCGGTGGTTGTTGTTGTGGTGGTTGTTTCGCGGTGGTTGTTGTTGTGGTGGTTGTTGTTGCGGTGGTTGTTGTGCGGTGGTTGTTGTTGCGGTGTTTGTTGTGCGGTGGTTGTTGTTTTGGTGGTTGTTGTGTAGGTGGTTGTTGTTGCAGTGGTTGTTTTGCGGTGGTTGTGCGGTGGTTGTTGTGTGGTAGTTGTTGTTCCGGTGGTTGTTGTGCGGTGGTTGTTGTTGCGGTGACTGTTGTTGCGGTGGTTGTTGTTGCAGTGGGTGTTGTGCGGTGGTTGTTGCGCGATGGTTGTTGTGCGGTGGTTGTTGCGGTGGTTGTTGTGCGGTGGTTGTTGTTGCGGTAGTTGTGCGGTGGTTTTCTTGCGGTGGTTGTTGTTGCAGTGGTTGTTGCGGTGGTTGTTGTGCGGTGGTTGTTGTGCGGTGGTAGTTGTTGCAGTGGTGGTTGTTCCGGTGGTTGTTGTGCGGTGACTGTTGTTGCGGTGGTTGTTGTTGCAGTGGCTGTTGTGCGGTGGTTGTTGCGCGACGGTTATTGTTGCGGTGGTTGTTGTGGTGGTTGTTGTGCGGTGGTTTTCTTGCGGTGGTTGTTGTTGCAGTGGTTGTTGCGGTGGTTGTTGTGCGGTGGTTGTTGTGCGGTGGTTGTTCTTCTGGTGGCTGTTGTTGCGGTGGTTGTTGTTGCGGTGGTTGTTGTGCGGTGGTTGTTGTGTGGTGGTTGTTGTTGTAGTGTTGTTGTGCGGTGGTTGTTGTTGCGGTGGTTGTTGTGCGGTGGTTGTTGTTGCGGTGGTTGTTGTTGCGGTGGTTGTTGTTGCGGTGGTTGTTGTTGCAGTGGTTGTTTTGCGGTGGTTGTTGTTGCAGTGGTTGTTTTGCGGTGGTTGTGTGGTGGTTGTTGTGTGGTAGTTGTTGTTCCGGTGGTTGTTGTGCGGTGGTAGTTGTTGCAGTGGTTGTTGTTGCGGTAGTTGTTGTGCGGTGGTTGTTGCGCGATGGTTGTTGTTGCGGTGGTTGTTGCGGTGGTTGTTGTGCGGTGGTTGTTGTTGCGGTGGTTGTTGCGCGGTGGTTGTTGTTGCGGTGGTTGTTGTGCGGTGGTTGTTGGTGCGGTGGTTGTTGTGCGGTGGTTGTTGTGCGGTGGTTGTTGTTGCGGAAGTTGTTGTGCGGTGGTTGTTGTGTGGTGGTTGTTGTTCTGGTGCGTGTTGTGTGGTGGTTGTTGTGCGGTAGTTGTTGTTGCAGTGGTTGTTGTGCGTTGGTTGTTGCGGTGGTTGTGTTGTGGTGGTTGTGCGGTTGTTTTTGTTGCGGTGGTTGTTTTGCGGTGGTTGTTGTTGCACTGGTTGTTTTGCGGTGGTTGTGTGGTGGTTGTTGTGTGGTAGTTGTTGTTCCGGTGGTTGTTGTGCGGTGGTAGTTGTTGCAGTGGTTGTTGTTGCGGTGGTTGTTGTTGCGGTGGTTGTTGCGGTGGTTGTTGTGCGGTGGTTGTTGTACGGTGGTTGTTGTTGCGGTGGTTGGTGTTGCAGTGGTTGTTTTGCGGTGGTTGTTGTTGCGGTGGTTGTTTTGCGGTGGTTGTGCAGTGGTTGTTGTGTGGTAGTTGTTGTTCCGGTGGTTGTTGTGTGGTGGTTGTTGTTGCTGTGGTTGTTGTGCGGTGGTTGTTGTTGCGGTGACTGTTGTTGCGGTGGTTGTTGTTGCAGTGGGTGTTGTGCGGTGGTTGTTGCGCGATGGTTGTTGTTGCGGTGGTTGTTGCGGTGGTTGTTGTGCGGTGGTTGTTGTTGCGGTAGTTGTGCGGTGGTTGTTCTTGCGGTGGTTGTTGTTGCAGTGGTTGTTGCGGTGGTTGTTGTGCGGTGGTTGTTGTTGCGGCACTTTTTGTGCGGTGGTTGTTGTTGCAGTGGTTGTTGTGGTGGTTGTTGCGCGGTGGTTGTTGTTGCGGTGGTTGTTGTTGAGTGGTTGTTGTTGCGGTGGTTGTTTTGCGGTGGTTGTTGTTGCGGTGGTTGTTGTTGAGGTGGTTGTTGTTGCGGTGGTTGTTTTGCAGTGGTTGTTGTAGTGGTTGTTGTTGCGGTGGTTGTTGTTGTGGTGGTTGTTGTTGCGGTGGCTGTTGTGCAGTTGTTGTTGGTGAGGTGGTTGTTGTGCGGTGGTTGTTGTGCAGTGGTTGTTGTTGCGGTGGTTGTTGTGCGGTGGTTGTTGTGCGGTGGTTGTTGTTGCGGCAGTTGTTGCGCGGTGGTTGTTGTTGCGGTGGTTGTTGTGGTGGTGGTTGTTGTTGCGGTGGTTGTTGTGCGGTGGTTGTTGTGGTGTTTGTTGTGCGGTGGTTGTTGTTTTGGTGGTTGTTGTGCGGTGGTTGTTGTTGCAGTGGTTGTTTTGCGGCGGTTGTGCGGTGGTTGTTGTGTGGTAGTTGTTGCGGTGGTTGTTGTGCGGTGGTTGTTGTTGCGGTGACTGTTTTTGCGGTGGTTGTTGTTGCAGTGGGTGTTGTGCGGTGGTTGTTGCGCGATGGTTGTTGTGCGGTGGTTGTTGTGCGGTGGTTGTTGTTGCGGTGTTTGTTGTTGCGGCGGTGGTTTTTGCGGTGGTTGTTGTTGCAGTGGTTGTTGTTGCGGTGGTTGTTTTGCGGTGGTTGTTGTGCGGTGGTTGTGTTGCGGTGGTTGTTGTTCCGGTGGTTGTTGTGCGGTGGTAGTTGTTGCAGTGGTTGTTGTTGCGGTGGTTGTTGTGCGGTGGTTGTTGTTGCGGCAGTTGTTGCGCGGTGGTTGTTGTTGCGGTGGTTGTTGTGGTGGTGGTTGTTGTTGCGGTGGTTGTTGTGCGGTGGTTGTTGTTGTGGTGTTTGTTGTGCGGTGGTTGTTGTTTTGGTGGTTGTTGTGCGGTGGTTGTTGTTGCAGTGGTTGTTTTGCGGCGGTTGTGCGGTGGTTGTTGTGTGGTAGTTGTTGCGGTGGTTGTTGTGCGGTGGTTGTTGTTGCGGTGACTGTTGCGGTGGTTGTTGTTGCAGTGGGTGTTGTGCGGTGGTTGTTGCGCGATGGTTGTTGTGCGGTGGTTGTTGTTGCGGTGGTTGTTGTTGCGGTGGTTGTTCCGGTGGTTGTCCCGGTGGTTGTTCCTGTGGTGTTTGTTGTTGCGGTGGTTGTTGTGCGGTGGTAGTTGTTGCAGTGGTTGTTGTTGCGGTGGTTTTTGTTGTTGCGGTGGTTGTTGTTGCGGTGGTTGTTGTTGCAGTGGTTTTTTTGCGGTGGTTGTGCGGTGGTTGTTGTTGCAGTGGGTGTTGTGCGGTGGTTGTTGCGGTGGTGGTTGTTGCGGTGGTTGTTGTGCGGTGGTTGTTGTTGCGTTAGTTGTGCGGTGGTTGTTCTTGCGGTGGTTGTTGTTGCGGTAGTTGTGCGGTGGTTGTTGTGCGGTGGTTGTTGTTGCGGTGGCTGTTGTGCGGTGGTTGTTGTTGCGGCGGTTGTTGTGCGGTGGTTGTTGTTGCGGTGGTTGTTGTTGTGGTGGTTGTTGTTGCGGTGGTTGTTGTTGCGGTGGTTGTTGTGCGGTGGTTGTTGGTGCGGTGGTTGTTGTGCGGTGGTTGTTGTGCGGTGGTTGTTGCTGTGGTGGTTGTTGCGCGGTGGTTGTTGTTGCGGTGATTGTTGTTGTGGTGGTTGTTGTTGCGGTGGTTGTTGTGCGGTGGTTGTTGTTGCGGTGTTTGTTGTGCGGTGGTTGTTGTTTTGGTGGTTGTTGTGTAGGTGGTTGTTGTTGCAGTGGTTGTTTTGCGGTGGTTGTGCGGTGGTTGTTGTGTGGTAGTTGTTGTTCCGGTGGTTGTTGTGCGGTGGTTGTTGTTGCGGTGACTGTTGTTGCGGTGGTTGTTGTTGCAGTGGGTGTTGTGCGGTGCTTGTTGCGCGATGGTTGTTGTGCGGTGGTTGTTGCGGTGGTTGTTGTGCGGTGGTTGTTGTTGCGGTAGTTGTGCGGTGGTTTTCTTGCGGTGGTTGTTGTTGCAGTGGTTGTTGCGGTGGTTGTTGTGCGGTGGTTGTTGTTGCAGTGGTTGTTGTTCCGGTGGTTGTTGTGCGGTGACTGTTGTTGCGGTGGTTGTTGTTGCAGTGGCTGTTGTGCGGTGGTTGTTGCGCGACGGTTATTGTTGCGGTGGTTGTTGTGGTGGTTGTTGTGCGGTGGTTTTCTTGCGGTGGTTGTTGTTGCAGTGGTTGTTGCGGTGGTTGTTGTGCGGTGGTTGTTCCGGTGGTTGTCCCGGTGGTTGTTCCTGTGGTGTTTGTTGTTGCGGTGGTTGTTGTGCGGTGGTAGTTGTTGCAGTGGTTGTTGTTGCGGTGGTTTTTGTTGTTGCGGTGGTTGTTGTTGCGGTGGTTGTTGTTGCAGTGGTTTTTTTGCGGTGGTTGTGCGGTGGTTGTTGTTGCAGTGGATGTTGTGCGGTGGTTGTTGCGGTGGTGGTTGTTGCGGTGGTTGTTGTGCGGTGGTTGTTGTTGCGTTAGTTGTGCGGTGGTTGTTCTTGCGGTGGTTGTTGTTGCGGTAGTTGTGCGGTGGTTGTTGTGCGGTGGTTGTTGTTGCGGTGGCTGTTGTGCGGTGGTTGTTGTTGCGGCGGTTGTTGTGCGGTGGTTGTTGTTGCGGTGGTTGTTGTTGTGGTGGTTGTTGCGCGGTGGTTGTTGTTGCGGTGGTTGTTGTTGTGGTGGTTGTTGTTGCGGTGGTTGTTGTTGCGGTGGTTGTTGTGCGGTGGTTGTTGGTGCGGTGGTTGTTGTGCGGTGGTTGTTGTGCGGTGGTTGTTGTTGTGGTGGTTGTTGCGCGGTGGTTGTTGTTGCGGTGATTGTTGTTGTGGTGGTTGTTGTTGCGGTGGTTGTTGTGCGGTGGTTGTTGTTGCGGTGTTTGTTGTGCGGTGGTTGTTGTGTAGGTGGTTGTTGTGTAGGTGGTTGTTGTTGCAGTGGTTGTTTTGCGGTGGTTGTGCGGTGGTTGTTGTGTGGTAGTTGTTGTTCCGGTGGTTGTTGTGCGGTGGTTGTTGTTGCGGTGACTGTTGTTGCGGTGGTTGTTGTTGCAGTGGGTGTTGTGCGGTGGTTGTTGCGCGGTGGTTGTTGTGCGGTGGTTGTTGCGGTGGTTGTTGTGCCGTGGTTGTTGTTGCGGTAGTTGTGCGGTGGTTTTCTTGCGGTGGTTGTTGTTGCAGTGGTTGTTGCGGTGGTTGTTGTGCGGTGGTTGTTGTTGCAGTGGTTGTTGTTCCGGTGGTTGTTGTGCGGTGACTGTTGTTGCGGTGGTTGTTGTTGCAGTGGCTGTTGTGCGGTGGTTGTTGCGCGACGGTTATTGTTGCGGTGGTTGTTGTGGTGGTTGTTGTGCGGTGGTTTTCTTGCGGTGGTTGTTGTTGCAGTGGTTGTTGCGGTGGTTGTTGTGCGGTGGTTGTTGTGCGGTGGTTGTTCTTCTGGTGGCTGTTGTTGCGGTGGTTGTTGTTGCGGTGGTTGTTGTGCGGTGGTTGTTGTTGCAGTGGTTGTTTTGCGGTGGTTGTGTGGTGGTTGTTGTGTGGTAGTTGTTGTTCCGGTGGTTGTTGTGCGGTGGTAGTTGTTGCAGTGGTTGTTGTTGCGGTAGTTGTTGTGCGGTGGTTGTTGCGCGATGGTTGTTGTTGCGGTGGTTGTTGCGGTGGTTGTTCCTGCGGTGGTTGTTGTTGCGGTGGTTGTTGCGCGGTGGTTGTTGTTGCGGTGGTTGTTGTGCGGTGGTTGTTGGTGCGGTGGTTGTTGTGCGGTGGTTGTTGTGCGGTAGTTGTTGTTGCAGTGGTTGTTGTGCGTTGGTTGTTGCGGTGGTTGTTGAGCGGTGGTTGTGTTGTGGTGGTTGTGCGGTTGTTTTTGTTGCGGTGGTTGTTTTGCGGTGGTTGTTGTTGCACTGGTTGTTTTGCGGTGGTTGTGTGGTGGTTGTTGTGTGGTAGTTGTTGTTCCGGTGGTTGTTGTGCGGTGGTAGTTGTTGCAGTGGTTGTTGTTGCGGTGGTTGTTGTTGCGGTGGTTGTTGCGGTGGTTGTTGTGCGGTGGTTGTTGTACGGTGGTTGTTGTTGCGGTGGTTGGTGTTGCAGTGGTTGTTTTGCGGTGGTTGTTGTTGCGGTGGTTGTTTTGCGGTGGTTGTGCAGTGGTTGTTGTGTGGTAGTTGTTGTTCCGGTGGTTGTTGTGTGGTGGTTGTTGTTGCTGTGGTTGTTGTGCGGTGGTTGTTGTTGCGGTGACTGTTGTTGCGGTGGTTGTTGTTGCAGTGGGTGTTGTGCGGTGGTCGTTGCGCGATGGTTGTTGTTGCGGTGGTTGTTGCGGTGGTTGTTGTGCGGTGGTTGTTGCGGTAGTTGTGCGGTGGTTGTTCTTGCGGTGGTTGTTGTTGCAGTGGTTGTTGCGGTGGTTGTTGTGCGGTGGTTGTTGTTGCGGCACTTTTTGTGCGGTGGTTGTTGTTGCAGTGGTTGTTGTGGTGGTTGTTGCGCGGTGGTTGTTGTTGCGGTGGTTGTTGTTGAGTGGTTGTTGTTGCGGTGGTTGTTTTGCGGTGGTTGTTGTTGCGGTGGTTGTTGTTGAGGTGGTTGTTGTTGCGGTGGTTGTTTTGCAGTGGTTGTTGTAGTGGTTGTTGTTGCGGTGGTTGTTGTTGTGGTGGTTGTTGTTGCGGTGTCTGTTGTGCAGTTGTTGTTGGTGAGGTGGTTGTTGTGCGGTGGTTGTTGTGCAGTGGTTGTTGTTGCGGTGGTTGTTGTGCGGTGGTTGTTGTGCGGTGGTTGTTGTTGCGGCAGTTGTTGCGCGGTGGTTGTTGTTGCGGTGGTTGTTGTGGTGGTGGTTGTTGTTGCGGTGGTTGTTGTGCGGTGGTTGTGGTGTTTGTTGTGCGGTGGTTGTTGTTTTGGTGGTTGTTGTGCGGTGGTTGTTGTTGCAGTGGTTGTTTTGCGGCGGTTGTGCGGTGGTTGTTGTGTGGTAGTTGTTGCGGTGGTTGTTGTGCGGTGGTTGTTGTTGCGGTGACTGTTGTTGCGGTGGTTGTTGTTGCAGTGGGTGTTGTGCGGTGGTTGTTGCGCGATGGTTGTTGTGCGGTGGTTGTTGTGCGGTGGTTGTTGTTGCGGTGGTTGTTGTTGCGGTGGTTGTTGTTGCGGTGGTTGTTGTTGCAGTGGTTGTTGTTGCGGTGGTTGTTTTGCGGTGGTTGTTGTGCGGTGGTTGTGTTGCGGTGGTTGTTGTTCCGGTGGTTGTTGTGCGGTGGTAGTTGTTGCAGTGGTTGTTGTTGCGGTGGTTGTTGTGCGGTGGTTGTTGTTGCGGCAGTTGTTGCGCGGTGGTTGTTGTTGCGGTGGTTGTTGTGGTGGTGGTTGTTGTTGCGGTGGTTGTTGTGCGGTGGTTGTTGTTGTGGTGTTTGTTGTGCGGTGGTTGTTGTTTTGGTGGTTGTTGTGCGGTGGATGTTGTTGCAGTGGTTGTTTTGCGGCGGTTGTGCGGTGGTTGTTGTGTGGTAGTTGTTGCGGTGGTTGTTGTGCGGTGGTTGTTGTTGCGGTGACTGTTGCGGTGGTTGTTGTTGCAGTGGGTGTTGTGCGGTGGTTGTTGCGCGATGGTTGTTGTGCGGTGGTTGTTGTTGCGGTGGTTGTTGTTGCGGTGGTTGTTCCGGTGGTTGTCCCGGTGGTTGTTCCTGTGGTGTTTGTTGTTGCGGTGGTTGTTGTGCGGTGGTAGTTGTTGCAGTGGTTGTTGTTGCGGTGGTTTTTGTTGTTGCGGTGGTTGTTGTTGCGGTGGTTGTTGTTGCAGTGGTTTTTTTGCGGTGGTTGTGCGGTGGTTGTTGTGCGGTGGTTGTTGTGCAGTGGTTGTTGCGGTGGTGGTTGTTGCGGTGGTTGTTGTGCGGTGGTTGTTGTTGCGTTAGTTGTGCGGTGGTTGTTCTTGCGGTGGTTGTTGTTGCGGTAGTTGTGCGGTGGTTGTTGTGCGGTGGTTGTTGTTGCGGTGGCTGTTGTGCGGTGGTTGTTGTTGCGGCGGTTGTTGTGCGGTGGTTGTTGTTGCGGTGGTTGTTGTTGTGGTGGTTGTTGTTGCGGTGGTTGTTGTTGCGGTGGTTGTTGTGCGGTGGTTGTTGGTGCGGTGGTTGTTGTGCGGTGGTTGTTGTGCGGTGGTTGTTGTTGTGGTGGTTGTTGCGCGGTGGTTGTTGTTGCGGTGATTGTTGTTGTGGTGGTTGTTGTTGCGGTGGTTGTTGTGCGGTGGTTGTTGTTGCGGTGTTTGTTGTGCGGTGGTTGTTGTTTTGGTGGTTGTTGTGTAGGTGGTTGTTGTTGCAGTGGTTGTTTTGCGGTGGTTGTGCGGTGGTTGTTGTGTGGTAGTTGTTGTTCCGGTGGTTGTTGTGCGGTGGTTGTTGTTGCGGTGACTGTTGTTGCGGTGGTTGTTGTTGCAGTGGGTGTTGTGCGGTGGTTGTTGCGCGATGGTTGTTGTGCGGTGGTTGTTGCGGTGGTTGTTGTGCGGTGGTTGTTGTTGCGGTAGTTGTGCGGTGGTTTTCTTGCGGTGGTTGTTGTTGCAGTGGTTGTTGCGGTGGTTGTTGTGCGGTGGTTGTTGTTGCAGTGGTTGTTGTTCCGGTGGTTGTTGTGCGGTGACTGTTGTTGCGGTGGTTGTTGTTGCAGTGGCTGTTGTGCGGTGGTTGTTGCGCGACGGTTATTGTTGCGGTGGTTGTTGTGGTGGTTGTTGTGCGGTGGTTTTCTTGCGGTGGTTGTTGTTGCAGTGGTTGTTGCGGTGGTTGTTGTGCGGTGGTTGTTCCGGTGGTTGTCCCGGTGGTTGTTCCTGTGGTGTTTGTTGTTGCGGTGGTTGTTGTGCGGTGGTAGTTGTTGCAGTGGTTGTTGTTGCGGTGGTTTTTGTTGTTGCGGTGGTTGTTGTTGCGGTGGTTGTTGTTGCAGTGGTTTTTTTGCGGTGGTTGTGCGGTGGTTGTTGTTGCAGTGGATGTTGTGCGGTGGTTGTTGCGGTGGTGGTTGTTGCGGTGGTTGTTGTGCGGTGGTTGTTGTTGCGTTAGTTGTGCGGTGGTTGTTCTTGCGGTGGTTGTTGTTGCGGTAGTTGTGCGGTGGTTGTTGTGCGGTGGTTGTTGTTGCGGTGGCTGTTGTGCGGTGGTTGTTGTTGCGGCGGTTGTTGTGCGGTGGTTGTTGTTGCGGTGGTTGTTGTTGTGGTGGTTGTTGCGCGGTGGTTGTTGTTGCGGTGGTTGTTGTTGCGGTGGCTGTTGTGCGGTGGTTGTTGTTGCGGCGGTTGTTGTGCGGTGGTTGTTGTTGCGGTGGTTGTTGTTGTGGTGGTTGTTGCGCGGTGGTTGTTGTTGCGGTGGTTGTTGTTGTGGTGGTTGTTGTTGCGGTGGTTGTTGTTGCGGTGGTTGTTGTGCGGTGGTTGTTGGTGCGGTGGTTGTTGTGCGGTGGTTGTTGTGCGGTGGTTGTTGTTGTGGTGGTTGTTGCGCGGTGGTTGTTGTTGCGGTGATTGTTGTTGTGGTGGTTGTTGTTGCGGTGGTTGTTGTGCGGTGGTTGTTGTTGCGGTGTTTGTTGTGCGGTGGTTGTTGTGTAGGTGGTTGTTGTGTAGGTGGTTGTTGTTGCAGTGGTTGTTTTGCGGTGGTTGTGCGGTGGTTGTTGTGTGGTAGTTGTTGTTCCGGTGGTTGTTGTGCGGTGGTTGTTGTTGCGGTGACTGTTGTTGCGGTGGTTGTTGTTGCAGTGGGTGTTGTGCGGTGGTTGTTGCGCGGTGGTTGTTGTGCGGTGGTTGTTGCGGTGGTTGTTGTGCCGTGGTTGTTGTTGCGGTAGTTGTGCGGTGGTTTTCTTGCGGTGGTTGTTGTTGCAGTGGTTGTTGCGGTGGTTGTTGTGCGGTGGTTGTTGTTGCAGTGGTTGTTGTTCCGGTGGTTGTTGTGCGGTGACTGTTGTTGCGGTGGTTGTTGTTGCAGTGGCTGTTGTGCGGTGGTTGTTGCGCGACGGTTATTGTTGCGGTGGTTGTTGTGGTGGTTGTTGTGCGGTGGTTTTCTTGCGGTGGTTGTTGTTGCAGTGGTTGTTGCGGTGGTTGTTGTGCGGTGGTTGTTGTGCGGTGGTTGTTCTTCTGGTGGCTGTTGTTGCGGTGGTTGTTGTTGCGGTGGTTGTTGTGCGGTGGTTGTTGTGTGGTGGTTGTTGTTGTAGTGTTGTTGTGCGGTGGTTGTTGTTGCGGTGGTTGTTGTGCGGTGGTTGTTGTTTCGGTGGTTGTTGTTGCGGTGGTTGTTGCGCGGTGGTTGTTGTTGCGGTGGTTGTTGTGCGGTGGTTGTTGGTGCGGTGGTTGTTGTGCGGTGGTTGTTGTGCGGTGGTTGTTGGTGCGGTGGTTGTTGTGCGGTGGTTGTTGTGCGGTGGTTGTTGTTGCGGAAGTTGTTGTGCGGTGGTTGTTGTGTGGTGGTTGTTGTTCTGGTGGGTGTTGTGTGGTGGTTGTTGTGCGGTAGTTGTTGTTGCAGTGGTTGTTGTGCGTTGGTTGTTGCGGTGGTTGTTGTGCGGTGGTTGTGTTGTGGTGATTGTTGTGCGGTTGTTTTTGTTGCGGTGGTTGATGTTGCGGTGGTTGTTTTGCGGTGGTTGTGCAGTGGTTGTTGTGTGATAGTTGTTGTTCCGGTGGTTGTTGTGTGGTGGTTGTTGTTGCTGTGGTTGTTGTGCGGTGGTTGTTGTTGCGGTGGTTGTTGTTGCAGTGGGTGTTGTGCGGTGGTTGTTGCGCGATGGTTGTTGTTGCGGTGGTTGTTGCGGTGGTTGTTGTGCGGTGGTTGTTGTTGCGGTAGTTGTGCGGTGGTTGTTCTTGCGGTGGTTGTTGTTGCAGTGGTTGTTGCGGTGGTTGTTGTGCGGTGGTTGTTGTTTCGGCACTTTTTGTGCGGTGGTTGTTGTTGCAGTGGTTGTTGTTGTGGTGGTTGTTGCGCGGTGGTTGTTGTTGCGGTGGTTGTTGTTGAGTGGTTGTTGTTGCGGTGGTTGTTTTGCGGTGGTTGTTGTTGCGGTGGTTGTTGTTGAGGTGGTTGTTGTTGCGGTGGTTGTTTTGCAGTGGTTGTTGTAGTGGTTGTTGTTGCGGTGGTTGTTGTGGGGGTGGTTGTTGTGCGGTGGTTGTTGTGCGGTGGTTGTTGTTGCGGTGGTTGTTGTGCGGTGGTTGTTGTGCGGTGGTTGTTGTTGCGGTGGTTGTTGTGGTGGTGGTTGTTGTTGCGGTGGTTGTTGTGGTGGTGGTTGTTGTTGCGGTGGTTGTTGTGCGGTGGTTGTTGTTGTGGTGTTTGTTGTGCGGTGGTTGTTGTTTTGGTGGTTGTTGTGCGGTGGTTGTTGTTGCAGTGGTTGTTTTGCGGCGGTTGTGCGGTGGTTGTTGTGTGGTAGTTGTTGCGGTGGTTGTTGCGCGATGGTTGTTGTGCGGTGGTTGTTGTGCGGTGGTTGTTGTTGCGGTGGTTGTTGTTGCGGTGGTTGTTGTTGCAGTGGTTGTTGTTGCGGTGGTTGTTTTGCGGTGGTTGTTGTTGCACTGGTTGTTTTGCGGTGGTTGTGTGGTGGTTGTTGTGTGGTAGTTGTTGTTCCGGTGGTTGTTGTGCGGTGGTAGTTGTTGCAGTGGTTGTTGTTGCGGTGGTTGTTGTGCGGTGGTTGTTGCACAATGGTTGTTGTTGCGGTGGTTGTTGCGGTGGTTGTTGTGCGGTGGTTGTTGTACGGTGGTTGTTGTTGCGGTGGTTGGTGTTGCGGTGGTTGTTGTTGCAGTGGTTGTTGTGCGGTGGTTGTTGTTGCAGTGGTTGTTGTTGCAGTAGTTCTGTGGTAGTTGTTCTGCGGTGGTTCTTGTTGCGGTGACTGTTGTTGCGGTGGTTGTTGTTGCAGTGGGTGTTGTGCGGTGGTTGTTGCGCGATGGTTATTGTTGCGGTGGTTTTTTCGGTGGTTGTTGTGTGGTGGTTGTTGTTGCAGTAGTTGTGCGGTGGTTTTCTTGCAGTGGTTGTTGTTGCGGTGGTTGTTGCGGTGGTTGTTGTGCGGTGGTTGTTTTTCCGGTGGTTGTTGTGCGCTGGTAGTTGTTGCAGTGGTCGTTGTTGTGGTGGTTGTTGTTGCGGTGGTTGTTGTTGCGGTGGTTGTTGTTGCGGTGGTTGTTCCGGTGGTTGTTGCAGTGGTTGTTGTGCAGTGGTTGTTGTTTCGGTGGTTGTTGTGCGGTGGTTGTTGTTGCGGTGGTTGTTTTTGCGGTGGTTGTTCCGGTGGTTGTCCCGGTGGTTGTTCCTGTGGTGTTTGTTGTTGCGGTGGTTGTTGTGCGGTGGTAGTTGTTGCAGTGGTTGTTGTTGCGGTGGTTTTTGTTGTTGCGGTGGTTGTTGTTGCGGTGGTTGTTTTTGCAGTGGTTTTTTTGCGGTGGTTGTGCGGTGGTTGTTGTTGCAGTGGGTGTTGTGCGGTGGTTGTTGTGCGGTGGTTGTTCTTCTGGTGGTTGTTGTTGCGGTGGTTGTTGTGCGTGGTTGTTGTTTCGGTGGTTGTTGTTGCGGTGGTTGTTGTTGCGGTGGTTGTTGTTGCAGTGGTTGTTTTGCGGTGGTTGTTGTTGCAGTGGTTGTTTTGCCGTGTTTGTGTGGTGGTTGTTGTGTGGTAGTTGTTGTTCCGGTGGTTGTTGTGCGGTGGTAGTTGTTGCAGTGGTTGTTGTTGCGGTAGTTGTTGTGCGGTGGTTGTTGCGTGATGGTTGTTGTTGCGGTGGTTGTTGCGGTGGTTGTTGTGCGGTGGTTGTTGTTGCGGTGGTTGTTGTTGCGGTGGTTGTTGTGCGGTGGTTGTTGTGCGGTGGTGGTGTCGTTGCGGTGGTTCTTGTGCGGTGGTTGTTGTGCGGTGGTGGTGTTGTTGCGATGGTTGTGTTGCGGTGGTTGTTGTTGAGGTGGTTGTTGTTGCGGTGGTTGTTTTGCAGTGGTTGTTGTTGTGGTGGTTGTTGTTGAGGTGGTTGTTGTTGCGGTGGTTGTTATTGCGGCACTTGTGCGGTGGTTGTTGCGCGACGGTGGTTGTTGTGGTGGTTGTTGTGCGGTGGTTTTCTTGCGGTGGTTGTTGTTGCAGTGGTTGTTGCGGTGGTTGTTGTGCGGTGGTTGTTCCGGTGGTTGTCCCGGTGGTTGTTCCTGTGGTGTTTGTTGTTGCGGTGGTTGTTGTGCGGTGGTAGTTGTTGCAGTGGTTGTTGTTGCGGTGGTTTTTGTTGTTGCGGTGGTTGTTGTTGCGGTGGTTGTTGTTGCAGTGGTTTTTTTGCGGTGGTTGTGCGGTGGTTGTTGTTGCAGTGGGTGTTGTGCGGTGGTTGTTGCGGTGGTGGTTGTTGCGGTGGTTGTTGTGCGGTGGTTGTTGTTGCGTTAGTTGTGCGGTGGTTGTTCTTGCGGTGGTTGTTGTTGCGGTAGTTGTGCGGTGGTTGTTGTGCGGTGGTTGTTGTTGCGGTGGCTGTTGTGCGGTGGTTGTTGTTGCGGCGGTTGTTGTGCGGTGGTTGTTGTTGCGGTGGTTGTTGTTGTGGTGGTTGTTGCGCGGTGGTTGTTGTTGCGGTGGTTGTTGTTGTGGTGGTTGTTGTTGCGGTGGTTGTTGTTGCGGTGGTTGTTGTGCGGTGGTTGTTGGTGCGGTGGTTGTTGTGCGGTGGTTGTTGTGCGGTGGTTGTTGTTGTGGTGGTTGTTGCGCGGTGGTTGTTGTTGCGGTGATTGTTGTTGTGGTGGTTGTTGTTGCGGTGGTTGTTGTGCGGTGGTTGTTGTTGCGGTGTTTGTTGTGCGGTGGTTGTTGTGTAGGTGGTTGTTGTGTAGGTGGTTGTTGTTGCAGTGGTTGTTTTGCGGTGGTTGTGCGGTGGTTGTTGTGTGGTAGTTGTTGTTCCGGTGGTTGTTGTGCGGTGGTTGTTGTTGCGGTGACTGTTGTTGCGGTGGTTGTTGTTGCAGTGGGTGTTGTGCGGTGGTTGTTGCGCGGTGGTTGTTGTGCGGTGGTTGTTGCGGTGGTTGTTGTGCGGTGGTTGTTGTTGCGGTAGTTGTGCGGTGGTTTTCTTGCGGTGGTTGTTGTTGCAGTGGTTGTTGCGGTGGTTGTTGTGCGGTGGTTGTTTTTCCGGTGGTTGCTGTGCGGTGGTGGTGTCGTTGCGGTGGTTGTTGTGCGGTGGTTGTTGTGCGGTGGTGGTGTTGTTGCGATGGTTGTGTTGCGGTGGTTGTTGTTGAGGTGGTTGTTGTTGCGGTGGTTGTTTTGCAGTGGTTGTTGTTGTGGTGGTTGTTGTTGAGGTGGTTGTTGTTGCGGTGGTTGTTATTGCGGCACTTGTGCGGTGGTTGTTGCGCGACGGTTATTGTTGCGGTGGTTGTTGTGGTGGTTGTTGTGCGGTGGTTTTCTTGCGGTGGTTGTTGTTGCAGTGGTTGTTGCGGTGGTTGTTGTGCGGTGGTTGTTCCGGTGGTTGTCCCGGTGGTTGTTCCTGTGGTGTTTGTTGTTGCGGTGGTTGTTGTGCGGTGGTAGTTGTTGCAGTGGTTGTTGTTGCGGTGGTTTTTGTTGTTGCGGTGGTTGTTGTTGCGGTGGTTGTTGTTGCAGTGGTTTTTTTGCGGTGGTTGTGCGGTGGTTGTTGTTGCAGTGGGTGTTGTGCGGTGGTTGTTGCGGTGGTGGTTGTTGCGGTGGTTGTTGTGCGGTGGTTGTTGTTGCGTTAGTTGTGCGGTGGTTGTTCTTGCGGTGGTTGTTGTTGCGGTAGTTGTGCGGTGGTTGTTGTGCGGTGGTTGTTGTTGCGGTGGTTGTTGTTGCAGTGGGTGTTGTGCGGTGGTTGTTGCGCGATGGTTATTGTTGCGGTGGTTTTTTCGGTGGTTGTTGTGTGGTGGTTGTTGTTGCAGTAGTTGTGCGGTGGTTTTCTTGCAGTGGTTGTTGTTGCGGTGGTTGTTGCGGTGGTTGTTGTGCGGTGGTTGTTTTTCCGGTGGTTGTTGTGCGCTGGTAGTTGTTGCAGTGGTCGTTGTTGTGGTGGTTGTTGTTGCGGTGGTTGTTGTTGCGGTGGTTGTTGTTGCGGTGGTTGTTCCGGTGGTTGTTGCAGTGGTTGTTGTGCAGTGGTTGTTGTTTCGGTGGTTGTTGTGCGGTGGTTGTTGTTGCGGTGGTTGTTTTTGCGGTGGTTGTTCCGGTGGTTGTCCCGGTGGTTGTTCCTGTGGTGTTTGTTGTTGCGGTGGTTGTTGTGCGGTGGTAGTTGTTGCAGTGGTTGTTGTTGCGGTGGTTTTTGTTGTTGCGGTGGTTGTTGTTGCGGTGGTTGTTTTTGCAGTGGTTTTTTTGCGGTGGTTGTGCGGTGGTTGTTGTTGCAGTGGGTGTTGTGCGGTGGTTGTTGTGCGGTGGTTGTTCTTCTGGTGGTTGTTGTTGCGGTGGTTGTTGTGCGTGGTTGTTGTTTCGGTGGTTGTTGTTGCGGTGGTTGTTGTTGCGGTGGTTGTTGTTGCAGTGGTTGTTTTGCGGTGGTTGTTGTTGCAGTGGTTGTTTTGCCGTGTTTGTGTGGTGGTTGTTGTGTGGTAGTTGTTGTTCCGGTGGTTGTTGTGCGGTGGTTGTTGCGTGATGGTTGTTGTTGCGGTGGTTGTTGCGGTGGTTGTTGTGCGGTGGTTGTTGTTGCGGTGGTTGTTGTTGCGGTGGTTGTTGTGCGGTGGTTGTTGTGCGGTGGTGGTGTCGTTGCGGTGGTTGTTGTGCGGTGGTTGTTGTGCGGTGGTGGTGTTGTTGCGATGGTTGTGTTGCGGTGGTTGTTGTTGAGGTGGTTGTTGTTGCGGTGGTTGTTTTGCAGTGGTTGTTGTTGTGGTGGTTGTTGTTGAGGTGGTTGTTGTTGCGGTGGTTGTTATTGCGGCACTTGTGCGGTGGTTGTTGCGCGACGGTGGTTGTTGTGGTGGTTGTTGTGCGGTGGTTTTCTTGCGGTGGTTGTTGTTGCAGTGGTTGTTGCGGTGGTTGTTGTGCGGTGGTTGTTCCGGTGGTTGTCCCGGTGGTTGTTCCTGTGGTGTTTGTTGTTGCGGTGGTTGTTGTGCGGTGGTAGTTGTTGCAGTGGTTGTTGTTGCGGTGGTTTTTGTTGTTGCGGTGGTTGTTGTTGCGGTGGTTGTTGTTGCAGTGGTTTTTTTGCGGTGGTTGTGCGGTGGTTGTTGTTGCAGTGGGTGTTGTGCGGTGGTTGTTGCGGTGGTGGTTGTTGCGGTGGTTGTTGTGCGGTGGTTGTTGTTGCGTTAGTTGTGCGGTGGTTGTTCTTGCGGTGGTTGTTGTTGCGGTAGTTGTGCGGTGGTTGTTGTGCGGTGGTTGTTGTTGCGGTGGCTGTTGTGCGGTGGTTGTTGTTGCGGCGGTTGTTGTGCGGTGGTTGTTGTTGCGGTGGTTGTTGTTGTGGTGGTTGTTGCGCGGTGGTTGTTGTTGCGGTGGTTGTTGTTGTGGTGGTTGTTGTTGCGGTGGTTGTTGTTGCGGTGGTTGTTGTGCGGTGGTTGTTGGTGCGGTGGTTGTTGTGCGGTGGTTGTTGTGCGGTGGTTGTTGTTGTGGTGGTTGTTGCGCGGTGGTTGTTGTTGCGGTGATTGTTGTTGTGGTGGTTGTTGTTGCGGTGGTTGTTGTGCGGTGGTTGTTGTTGCGGTGTTTGTTGTGCGGTGGTTGTTGTGTAGGTGGTTGTTGTGTAGGTGGTTGTTGTTGCAGTGGTTGTTTTGCGGTGGTTGTGCGGTGGTTGTTGTGTGGTAGTTGTTGTTCCGGTGGTTGTTGTGCGGTGGTTGTTGTTGCGGTGACTGTTGTTGCGGTGGTTGTTGTTGCAGTGGGTGTTGTGCGGTGGTTGTTGCGCGGTGGTTGTTGTGCGGTGGTTGTTGCGGTGGTTGTTGTGCGGTGGTTGTTGTTGCGGTAGTTGTGCGGTGGTTTTCTTGCGGTGGTTGTTGTTGCAGTGGTTGTTGCGGTGGTTGTTGTGCGGTGGTTGTTTTTCCGGTGGTTGCTGTGCGGTGGTGGTGTCGTTGCGGTGGTTGTTGTGCGGTGGTTGTTGTGCGGTGGTGGTGTTGTTGCGATGGTTGTGTTGCGGTGGTTGTTGTTGAGGTGGTTGTTGTTGCGGTGGTTGTTTTGCAGTGGTTGTTGTTGTGGTGGTTGTTGTTGAGGTGGTTGTTGTTGCGGTGGTTGTTATTGCGGCACTTGTGCGGTGGTTGTTGCGCGACGGTTATTGTTGCGGTGGTTGTTGTGGTGGTTGTTGTGCGGTGGTTTTCTTGCGGTGGTTGTTGTTGCAGTGGTTGTTGCGGTGGTTGTTGTGCGGTGGTTGTTCCGGTGGTTGTCCCGGTGGTTGTTCCTGTGGTGTTTGTTGTTGCGGTGGTTGTTGTGCGGTGGTAGTTGTTGCAGTGGTTGTTGTTGCGGTGGTTTTTGTTGTTGCGGTGGTTGTTGTTGCGGTGGTTGTTGTTGCAGTGGTTTTTTTGCGGTGGTTGTGCGGTGGTTGTTGTTGCAGTGGGTGTTGTGCGGTGGTTGTTGCGGTGGTGGTTGTTGCGGTGGTTGTTGTGCGGTGGTTGTTGTTGCGTTAGTTGTGCGGTGGTTGTTCTTGCGGTGGTTGTTGTTGCGGTAGTTGTGCGGTGGTTGTTGTGCGGTGGTTGTTGTTGCGGTGGCTGTTGTGCGGTGGTTGTTGTTGCGGCGGTTGTTGTGCGGTGGTTGTTGTTGCGGTGGTTGTTGTTGTGGTGGTTGTTGCGCGGTGGTTGTTGTTGCGGTGGTTGTTGTTGTGGTGGTTGTTGTTGCGGTGGTTGTTGTTGCGGTGGTTGTTGTGCGGTGGTTGTTGGTGCGGTGGTTGTTGTGCGGTGGTTGTTGTGCGGTGGTTGTTGTTGTGGTGGTTGTTGCGCGGTGGTTGTTGTTGCGGTGATTGTTGTTGTGGTGGTTGTTGTTGCGGTGGTTGTTGTGCGGTGGTTGTTGTTGCGGTGTTTGTTGTGCGGTGGTTGTTGTGTAGGTGGTTGTTGTGTAGGTGGTTGTTGTTGCAGTGGTTGTTTTGCGGTGGTTGTGCGGTGGTTGTTGTGTGGTAGTTGTTGTTCCGGTGGTTGTTGTGCGGTGGTTGTTGTTGCGGTGACTGTTGTTGCGGTGGTTGTTGTTGCAGTGGGTGTTGTGCGGTGGTTGTTGCGCGGTGGTTGTTGTGCGGTGGTTGTTGCGGTGGTTGTTGTGCGGTGGTTGTTGTTGCGGTAGTTGTGCGGTGGTTTTCTTGCGGTGGTTGTTGTTGCAGTGGTTGTTGCGGTGGTTGTTGTGCGGTGGTTGTTGTTGCAGTGGTTGTTGTTCCGGTGGTTGTTGTGCGGTGACTGTTGTTGCGGTGGTTGTTGTTGCAGTGGCTGTTGTGCGGTGGTTGTTGCGCGACGGTTATTGTTGCGGTGGTTGTTGTGGTGGTTGTTGTGCGGTGGTTTTCTTGCGGTGGTTGTTGTTGCAGTGGTTGTTGCGGTGGTTGTTGTGCGGTGGTTGTTCTTCTGGTGGCTGTTGTTGCGGTGGTTGTTGTTGCGGTGGTTGTTGTGCGGTGGTTGTTGTGTGGTGGTTGTTGTTGTAGTGTTGTTGTGCGGTGGTTGTTGTTGCGGTGGTTGTTGTGCGGTGGTTGTTGTTTCGGTGGTTGTTGTTGCGGTGGTTGTTGCGCGGTGGTTGTTGTTGCGGTGGTTGTTGTGCGGTGGTTGTTGGTGCGGTGGTTGTTGTGCGGTGGTTGTTGTGCGGTGGTTGTTGGTGCGGTGGTTGTTGTGCGGTGGTTGTTGTGCGGTGGTTGTTGTTGCGGAAGTTGTTGTGCGGTGGTTGTTGTGTGGTGGTTGTTGTTCTGGTGGGTGTTGTGTGGTGGTTGTTGTGCGGTAGTTGTTGTTGCAGTGGTTGTTGTGCGTTGGTTGTTGCGGTGGTTGTTGTGCGGTGGTTGTGTTGTGGTGATTGTTGTGCGGTTGTTTTTGTTGCGGTGGTTGATGTTGCGGTGGTTGTTTTGCGGTGGTTGTGCAGTGGTTGTTGTGTGGTAGTTGTTGTTCCGGTGGTTGTTGTGTGGTGGTTGTTGTTGCTGTGGTTGTTGTGCGGTGGTTGTTGTTGCGGTGGTTGTTGTTGCAGTGGGTGTTGTGCGGTGGTTGTTGCGCGATGGTTGTTGTTGCGGTGGTTGTTGCGGTGGTTGTTGCGCGGTGGTTGTTGTTGCGGTGGTTGTTGTGCGGTGGTTGTTGGTGCGGTGGTTGTTGTGCGGTGGTTGTTGTTGCGGAAGTTGTTGTGCGGTGGTTGTTGTGTGGTGGTTGTTGTTCTGGTGGGTGTTGTGTGGTGGTTGTTGTGCGGTAGTTGTTGTTGCAGTGGTTGTTGTGCGTTGGTTGTTGCGGTGGTTGTTGTGCGGTGGTTGTGTTGTGGTGGTTGTTGTGCGGTTGTTTTTGTTGCGGTGGTTGTTGTTGCGGTGGTTGTTGTTGCACTGGTTGTTTTGCGGTGGTTGTGTGGTGGTTGTTGTGTGGTAGTTGTTGTTCCGGTGGTTGTTGTGCGGTGGTAGTTGTTGCAGTGGTTGTTGTTGCGGTGGTTGTTGTTGCGGTGGTTGTTGCGGTGGTTGTTGTGCGGTGGTTGTTGTACGGTGGTTGTTGTTGCGGTGGTTGGTGTTGCGGTGGTTGTTGTTGCAGTGGTTGTTGTGCGGTGGTTGTTGTTGCAGTGGTTGTTGTTGCGGTAGTTCTGCGGTAGTTTTTCTGCGGTGGTTGTTGTTGCGGTGACTGTTGTTGCGGTGGTTGTTGTTGCAGTGGGTGTTGTGCGGTGGTTGTTGCGCGATGGTTATTGTTGCGGTGGTTATTTCGGTGGTTGTTGTGTGGTGCTTGTTGTTGCAGTAGTTGTGCGGTGGTTTTCTTGCAGTGGTTGTTGTTGCGGTGGTTGTTGCGGTGGTTGTTGTGCGGTGGTTGTTTTTCCGGTGGTTGTTGTGCGGTGGTAGTTGTTGCAGTGGTCGTCGTTGCGGTGGTTGTTGTTGCGGCAGTTGTTGTGCGGTGGTTGTTGTTGCGGTGGTTTTTGTTGTGGTGGTTGTTTTGCGGTGGTTGTTGTTGCCGTGGTTGTTGTTGCGGTGGTTGTTCCGGTGGTTGTTGCAGTGGTTGTTGTGCAGTGGTTGTTGTTGCGGTGGTTGTTGTGCGGTGGTTGTTGTTGCGGTGGTTGTTGTTGCGGTGGTTGTTCTGGTGGTTGTCCCGGTGGTTGTTCCTGTGGTGTTTGTTGTTGCGGTGGTTGTTGTGCGGTGGTAGTTGTTGCAGTGGTTGTTGTTGCGGTGGTTTTTGTTGTTGCGGTGGTTGTTGTTGCGGTGGTTGTTGTTGCAGTGGTTTGTTTGCGGTGGTTGTGCGGTGGTTGTTGTTGCAGTGGGTGCTGTGCGGTGGTTGTTGCGGTGGTGGTTGTTGCGGTGGTTGTTGTGCGGTGGTTGTTGTTGCGTTAGTTGTGCGGTGGTTGTTCTTGCGGTGGTTGTTGTTGCGGTAGTTGTGCGGTGGTTGTTGTGCGGTGGTTGTTGTTGCGGTGGCTGTTGTGCGGTGGTTGTTGTTGCGGTGGTTGTTGTTGTGGTGGTTGTTTCGCGGTGGTTGTTGTTGTGGTGGTTGTTGTTGCGGTGGTTGTTGTGCGGTGGTTGTTGTTGCGGTGTTTGTTGTGCGGTGGTTGTTGTTTTGGTGGTTGTTGTGTAGGTGGTTGTTGTTGCAGTGGTTGTTTTGCGGTGGTTGTGCGGTGGTTGTTGTGTGGTAGTTGTTGTTCCGGTGGTTGTTGTGCGGTGGTTGTTGTTGCGGTGACTGTTGTTGCGGTGGTTGTTGTTGCAGTGGGTGTTGTGCGGTGGTTGTTGCGCGATGGTTGTTGTGCGGTGGTTGTTGCGGTGGTTGTTGTGCGGTGGTTGTTGTTGCGGTAGTTGTGCGGTGGTTTTCTTGCGGTGGTTGTTGTTGCAGTGGTTGTTGCGGTGGTTGTTGTGCGGTGGTTGTTGTGCGGTGGTAATTGTTGCAGTGGTTGTTGTTCCGGTGGTTGTTGTGCGGTGACTGTTGTTGCGGTGGTTGTTGTTGCAGTGGCTGTTGTGCGGTGGTTGTTGCGCGACGGTTATTGTTGCGGTGGTTGTTGTGGTGGTTGTTGTGCGGTGGTTTTCTTGCGGTGGTTGTTGTTGCAGTGGTTGTTGCGGTGGTTGTTGTGCGGTGGTTGTTGTTTTGGTGGTTGTTGTGCGGTGGTTGTTGTTGCAGTGGTTGTTTTGCGGCGGTTGTGCGGTGGTTGTTGTGTGGTAGTTGTTGCGGTGGTTGTTGCGCGATGGTTGTTGTGCGGTGGTTGTTGTGCGGTGGTTGTTGTTGCGGTGGTTGTTGTTGCGGTGGTTGTTGTTGCAGTGGTTGTTGTTGCGGTGGTTGTTTTGCGGTGGTTGTTGTTGCACTGGTTGTTTTGCGGTGGTTGTGTGGTGGTTGTTGTGTGGTAGTTGTTGTTCCGGTGGTTGTTGTGCGGTGGTAGTTGTTGCAGTGGTTGTTGTTGCGGTGGTTGTTGTGCGGTGGTTGTTGCACAATGGTTGTTGTTGCGGTGGTTGTTGCGGTGGTTGTTGTGCGGTGGTTGTTGTACGGTGGTTGTTGTTGCGGTGGTTGGTGTTGCGGTGGTTGTTGTTGCAGTGGTTGTTGTGCGGTGGTTGTTGTTGCAGTGGTTGTTGTTGCAGTAGTTCTGTGGTAGTTGTTCTGCGGTGGTTGTTGTTGCGGTGACTGTTGTTGCGGTGGTTGTTGTTGCAGTGGGTGTTGTGCGGTGGTTGTTGCGCGATGGTTATTGTTGCGGTGGTTTTTTCGGTGGTTGTTGTGTGGTGGTTGTTGTTGCAGTAGTTGTGCGGTGGTTTTCTTGCAGTGGTTGTTGTTGCGGTGGTTGTTGCGGTGGTTGTTGTGCGGTGGTTGTTTTTCCGGTGGTTGTTGTGCGGTGGTAGTTGTTGCAGTGGTCGTTTTTGTGGTGGTTGTTGTTGCGGTGGTTGTTGTTGCGGTGGTTGTTGTTGCGGTGGTTGTTCCGGTGGTTGTTGCAGTGGTTGTTGTGCAGTGGTTGTTGTTTCGGTGGTTGTTGTGCGGTGGTTGTTGTTGCGGTGGTTGTTTTTGCGGTGGTTGTTCCGGTGGTTGTCCCGGTGGTTGTTCCTGTGGTGTTTGTTGTTGCGGTGGTTGTTGTGCGGTGGTAGTTGTTGCAGTGGTTGTTGTTGCGGTGGTTTTTGTTGTTGCGGTGGTTGTTGTTGCGGTGGTTGTTTTTGCAGTGGTTTTTTTGCGGTGGTTGTGCGGTGGTTGTTGTTGCAGTGGGTGTTGTGCGGTGGTTGTTGTGCGGTGGTTGTTCTTCTGGTGGTTGTTGTTGCGGTGGTTGTTGTGCGTGGTTGTTGTTTCGGTGGTTGTTGTTGCGGTGGTTGTTGTTGCGGTGGTTGTTGTTGCAGTGGTTGTTTTGCGGTGGTTGTTGTTGCAGTGGTTGTTTTGCCGTGTTTGTGTGGTGGTTGTTGTGTGGTAGTTGTTGTTCCGGTGGTTGTTGTGCGGTGGTAGTTGTTGCAGTGGTTGTTGTTGCGGTAGTTGTTGTGCGGTGGTTGTTGCGTGATGGTTGTTGTTGCGGTGGTTGTTGCGGTGGTTGTTGTGCGGTGGTTGTTGTTGCGGTGGTTGTTGTTGCGGTGGTTGTTGTGCGGTGGTTGTTGTGCGGTGGTGGTGTCGTTGCGGTGGTTGTTGTGCGGTGGTTGTTGTGCGGTGGTGGTGTTGTTGCGATGGTTGTGTTGCGGTGGTTGTTGTTGAGGTGGTTGTTGTTGCGGTGGTTGTTTTGCAGTGGTTGTTGTTGTGGTGGTTGTTGTTGAGGTGGTTGTTGTTGCGGTGGTTGTTATTGCGGCACTTGTGCGGTGGTTGTTGCGCGACGGTTATTGTTGCTGTGGTTGTTGTGGTGGTTGTTGTGCGGTGGTTTTCTTGCGGTGGTTGTTGTTGCAGTGGTTGTTGCGGTGGTTGTTGTGCGGTGGTTGTTCCGGTGGTTGTCCCGGTGGTTGTTCCTGTGGTGTTTGTTGTTGCGGTGGTTGTTGTGCGGTGGTAGTTGTTGCAGTGGTTGTTGTTGCGGTGGTTTTTGTTGTTGCGGTGGTTGTTGTTGCGGTGGTTGTTGTTGCAGTGGTTTTTTTGCGGTGGTTGTGCGGTGGTTGTTGTTGCAGTGGGTGTTGTGCGGTGGTTGTTGCGGTGGTGGTTGTTGCGGTGGTTGTTGTGCGGTGGTTGTTGTTGCGTTAGTTGTGCGGTGGTTGTTCTTGCGGTGGTTGTTGTTGCGGTAGTTGTGCGGTGGTTGTTGTGCGGTGGTTGTTGTTGCGGTGGCTGTTGTGCGGTGGTTGTTGTTGCGGCGGTTGTTGTGCGGTGGTTGTTGTTGCGGTGGTTGTTGTTGTGGTGGTTGTTGCGCGGTGGTTGTTGTTGCGGTGGTTGTTGTTGTGGTGGTTGTTGTTGCGGTGGTTGTTGTTGCGGTGGTTGTTGTGCGGTGGTTGTTGGTGCGGTGGTTGTTGTGCGGTGGTTGTTGTGCGGTGGTTGTTGTTGTGGTGGTTGTTGCGCGGTGGTTGTTGTTGCGGTGATTGTTGTTGTGGTGGTTGTTGTTGCGGTGGTTGTTGTGCGGTGGTTGTTGTTGCGGTGTTTGTTGTGCGGTGGTTGTTGTGTAGGTGGTTGTTGTGTAGGTGGTTGTTGTTGCAGTGGTTGTTTTGCGGTGGTTGTGCGGTGGTTGTTGTGTGGTAGTTGTTGTTCCGGTGGTTGTTGTGCGGTGGTTGTTGTTGCGGTGACTGTTGTTGCGGTGGTTGTTGTTGCAGTGGGTGTTGTGCGGTGGTTGTTGCGCGGTGGTTGTTGTGCGGTGGTTGTTGCGGTGGTTGTTGTGCGGTGGTTGTTGTTGCGGTAGTTGTGCGGTGGTTTTCTTGCGGTGGTTGTTGTTGCAGTGGTTGTTGCGGTGGTTGTTGTGCGGTGGTTGTTTTTCCGGTGGTTGCTGTGCGGTGGTGGTGTCGTTGCGGTGGTTGTTGTGCGGTGGTTGTTGTGCGGTGGTGGTGTTGTTGCGATGGTTGTGTTGCGGTGGTTGTTGTTGAGGTGGTTGTTGTTGCGGTGGTTGTTTTGCAGTGGTTGTTGTTGTGGTGGTTGTTGTTGAGGTGGTTGTTGTTGCGGTGGTTGTTATTGCGGCACTTGTGCGGTGGTTGTTGCGCGACGGTTATTGTTGCGGTGGTTGTTGTGGTGGTTGTTGTGCGGTGGTTTTCTTGCGGTGGTTGTTGTTGCAGTGGTTGTTGCGGTGGTTGTTGTGCGGTGGTTGTTCCGGTGGTTGTCCCGGTGGTTGTTCCTGTGGTGTTTGTTGTTGCGGTGGTTGTTGTGCGGTGGTAGTTGTTGCAGTGGTTGTTGTTGCGGTGGTTTTTGTTGTTGCGGTGGTTGTTGTTGCGGTGGTTGTTGTTGCAGTGGTTTTTTTGCGGTGGTTGTGCGGTGGTTGTTGTTGCAGTGGGTGTTGTGCGGTGGTTGTTGCGGTGGTGGTTGTTGCGGTGGTTGTTGTGCGGTGGTTGTTGTTGCGTTAGTTGTGCGGTGGTTGTTCTTGCGGTGGTTGTTGTTGCGGTAGTTGTGCGGTGGTTGTTGTGCGGTGGTTGTTGTTGCGGTGGCTGTTGTGCGGTGGTTGTTGTTGCGGCGGTTGTTGTGCGGTGGTTGTTGTTGCGGTGGTTGTTGTTGTGGTGGTTGTTGCGCGGTGGTTGTTGTTGCGGTGGTTGTTGTTGTGGTGGTTGTTGTTGCGGTGGTTGTTGTTGCGGTGGTTGTTGTGCGGTGGTTGTTGGTGCGGTGGTTGTTGTGCGGTGGTTGTTGTGCGGTGGTTGTTGTTGTGGTGGTTGTTGCGCGGTGGTTGTTGTTGCGGTGATTGTTGTTGTGGTGGTTGTTGTTGCGGTGGTTGTTGTGCGGTGGTTGTTGTTGCGGTGTTTGTTGTGCGGTGGTTGTTGTGTAGGTGGTTGTTGTGTAGGTGGTTGTTGTTGCAGTGGTTGTTTTGCGGTGGTTGTGCGGTGGTTGTTGTGTGGTAGTTGTTGTTCCGGTGGTTGTTGTGCGGTGGTTGTTGTTGCGGTGACTGTTGTTGCGGTGGTTGTTGTTGCAGTGGGTGTTGTGCGGTGGTTGTTGCGCGGTGGTTGTTGTGCGGTGGTTGTTGCGGTGGTTGTTGTGCCGTGGTTGTTGTTGCGGTAGTTGTGCGGTGGTTTTCTTGCGGTGGTTGTTGTTGCAGTGGTTGTTGCGGTGGTTGTTGTGCGGTGGTTGTTGTTGCAGTGGTTGTTGTTCCGGTGGTTGTTGTGCGGTGACTGTTGTTGCGGTGGTTGTTGTTGCAGTGGCTGTTGTGCGGTGGTTGTTGCGCGACGGTTATTGTTGCGGTGGTTGTTGTGGTGGTTGTTGTGCGGTGGTTTTCTTGCGGTGGTTGTTGTTGCAGTGGTTGTTGCGGTGGTTGTTGTGCGGTGGTTGTTCTTCTGGTGGCTGTTGTTGCGGTGGTTGTTGTTGCGGTGGTTGTTGTGCGGTGGTTGTTGTGTGGTGGTTGTTGTTGTAGTGTTGTTGTGCGGTGGTTGTTGTTGCGGTGGTTGTTGTGCGGTGGTTGTTGTTTCGGTGGTTGTTGTTGCGGTGGTTGTTGCGCGGTGGTTGTTGTTGCGGTGGTTGTTGTGCGGTGGTTGTTGGTGCGGTGGTTGTTGTGCGGTGGTTGTTGTGCGGTGGTTGTTGGTGCGGTGGTTGTTGTGCGGTGGTTGTTGTGCGGTGGTTGTTGTTGCGGAAGTTGTTGTGCGGTGGTTGTTGTGTGGTGGTTGTTGTTCTGGTGGGTGTTGTGTGGTGGTTGTTGTGCGGTAGTTGTTGTTGCAGTGGTTGTTGTGCGTTGGTTGTTGCGGTGGTTGTTGTGCGGTGGTTGTGTTGTGGTGATTGTTGTGCGGTTGTTTTTGTTGCGGTGGTTGATGTTGCGGTGGTTGTTTTGCGGTGGTTGTGCAGTGGTTGTTGTGTGGTAGTTGTTGTTCCGGTGGTTGTTGTGTGGTGGTTGTTGTTGCTGTGGTTGTTGTGCGGTGGTTGTTGTTGCGGTGGTTGTTGTTGCAGTGGGTGTTGTGCGGTGGTTGTTGCGCGATGGTTGTTGTTGCGGTGGTTGTTGCGGTGGTTGTTGCGCGGTGGTTGTTGTTGCGGTGGTTGTTGTGCGGTGGTTGTTGGTGCGGTGGTTGTTGTGCGGTGGTTGTTGTTGCGGAAGTTGTTGTGCGGTGGTTGTTGTTCTGGTGGTTGTTGTTCTGGTGGGTGTTGTGTGGTGGTTGTTGTGCGGTAGTTGTTGTTGCAGTGGTTGTTGTGCGTTGGTTGTTGCGGTGGTTGTTGTGCGGTGGTTGTGTTGTGGTGGTTGTTGTGCGGTTGTTTTTGTTGCGGTGGTTGTTGTTGCGGTGGTTGTTGTTGCACTGGTTGTTTTGCGGTGGTTGTGTGGTGGTTGTTGTGTGGTAGTTGTTGTTCCGGTGGTTGTTGTGCGGTGGTAGTTGTTGCAGTGGTTGTTGTTGCGGTGGTTGTTGTTGCGGTGGTTGTTGCGGTGGTTGTTGTGCGGTGGTTGTTGTACGGTGGTTGTTGTTGCGGTGGTTGGTGTTGCGGTGGTTGTTGTTGCAGTGGTTGTTGTGCGGTGGTTGTTGTTGCAGTGGTTGTTGTTGCGGTAGTTCTGCGGTAGTTTTTCTGCGGTGGTTGTTGTTGCGGTGACTGTTGTTGCGGTGGTTGTTGTTGCAGTGGGTGTTGTGCGGTGGTTGTTGCGCGATGGTTATTGTTGCGGTGGTTATTTCGGTGGTTGTTGTGTGGTGCTTGTTGTTGCAGTAGTTGTGCGGTGGTTTTCTTGCAGTGGTTGTTGTTGCGGTGGTTGTTGCGGTGGTTGTTGTGCGGTGGTTGTTTTTCCGGTGGTTGTTGTGCGGTGGTAGTTGTTGCAGTGGTCGTCGTTGCGGTGGTTGTTGTTGCGGCAGTTGTTGTGCGGTGGTTGTTGTTGCGGTGGTTTTTGTTGTGGTGGTTGTTTTGCGGTGGTTGTTGTTGCCGTGGTTGTTGTTGCGGTGGTTGTTCCGGTGGTTGTTGCAGTGGTTGTTGTGCAGTGGTTGTTGTTGCGGTGGTTGTTGTGCGGTGGTTGTTGTTGCGGTGGTTGTTGTTGCGGTGGTTGTTCTGGTGGTTGTCCCGGTGGTTGTTCCTGTGGTGTTTGTTGTTGCGGTGGTTGTTGTGCGGTGGTAGTTGTTGCAGTGGTTGTTGTTGCGGTGGTTTTTGTTGTTGCGGTGGTTGTTGTTGCGGTGGTTGTTGTTGCAGTGGTTTTTTTGCGGTGGTTGTGCGGTGGTTGTTGTTGCAGTGGGTGCTGTGCGGTGGTTGTTGCGGTGGTGGTTGTTGCGGTGGTTGTTGTGCGGTGGTTGTTGTTGCGTTAGTTGTGCGGTGGTTGTTCTTGCGGTGGTTGTTGTTGCGGTAGTTGTGCGGTGGTTGTTGTGCGGTGGTTGTTGTTGCGGTGGCTGTTGTGCGGTGGTTGTTGTTGCGGTGGTTGTTGTTGTGGTGGTTGTTTCGCGGTGGTTGTTGTTGTGGTGGTTGTTGTTGCGGTGGTTGTTGTGCGGTGGTTGTTGTTGCGGTGTTTGTTGTGCGGTGGTTGTTGTTTTGGTGGTTGTTGTGTAGGTGGTTGTTGTTGCAGTGGTTGTTTTGCGGTGGTTGTGCGGTGGTTGTTGTGTGGTAGTTGTTGTTCCGGTGGTTGTTGTGCGGTGGTTGTTGTTGCGGTGACTGTTGTTGCGGTGGTTGTTGTTGCAGTGGGTGTTGTGCGGTGGTTGTTGCGCGATGGTTGTTGTGCGGTGGTTGTTGCGGTGGTTGTTGTGCGGTGGTTGTTGTTGCGGTAGTTGTGCGGTGGTTTTCTTGCGGTGGTTGTTGTTGCAGTGGTTGTTGCGGTGGTTGTTGTGCGGTGGTTGTTGTGCGGTGGTAATTGTTGCAGTGGTTGTTGTTCCGGTGGTTGTTGTGCGGTGACTGTTGTTGCGGTGGTTGTTGTTGCAGTGGCTGTTGTGCGGTGGTTGTTGCGCGACGGTTATTGTTGCGGTGGTTGTTGTGGTGGTTGTTGTGCGGTGGTTTTCTTGCGGTGGTTGTTGTTGCAGTGGTTGTTGCGGTGGTTGTTGTGCGGTGGTTGTTGTGCGGTGGTTGTTCTTCTGGTGGCTGTTGTTGCGGTGGTTGTTGTTGCGGTGGTTGTTGTGCGGTGGTTGTTGTGTGGTGGTTGTTGTTGTAGTGTTGTTGTGCGGTGGTTGTTGTTGCGGTGGTTGTTGTGCGGTGGTTGTTGTTGCGGTGGTTGTTGTTGCGGTGGTTGTTGTTGCGGTGGTTGTTGTTGCAGTGGTTGTTTTGCGGTGGTTGTTGTTGCAGTGGTTGTTTTGCGGTGGTTGTGTGGTGGTTGTTGTGTGGTAGTTGTTGTTCCGGTGGTTGTTGTGCGGTGGTAGTTGTTGCAGTGGTTGTTGTTGCGGTAGTTGTTGTGCGGTGGTTGTTGCGCGATGGTTGTTGTTGCGGTGGTTGTTGCGGTGGTTGTTGTGCGGTGGTTGTTGTTGCGGTGGTTGTTGCGCGGTGGTTGTTGTTGCGGTGGTTGTTGTGCGGTGGTTGTTGGTGCGGTGGTTGTTGTGCGGTGGTTGTTGTGCGGTGGTTGTTGTTGCGGAAGTTGTTGTGCGGTGGTTGTTGTGTGGTGGTTGTTGTTCTGGTGCGTGTTGTGTGGTGGTTGTTGTGCGGTAGTTGTTGTTGCAGTGGTTGTTGTGCGTTGGTTGTTGCGGTGGTTGTTGAGCGGTGGTTGTGTTGTGGTGGTTGTGCGGTTGTTTTTGTTGCGGTGGTTGTTTTGCGGTGGTTGTTGTTGCACTGGTTGTTTTGCGGTGGTTGTGTGGTGGTTGTTGTGTGGTAGTTGTTGTTCCGGTGGTTGTTGTGCGGTGGTAGTTGTTGCAGTGGTTGTTGTTGCGGTGGTTGTTGTTGCGGTGGTTGTTGCGGTGGTTGTTGTGCGGTGGTTGTTGTACGGTGGTTGTTGTTGCGGTGGTTGGTGTTGCAGTGGTTGTTTTGCGGTGGTTGTTGTTGCGGTGGTTGTTTTGCGGTGGTTGTGCAGTGGTTGTTGTGTGGTAGTTGTTGTTCCGGTGGTTGTTGTGTGGTGGTTGTTGTTGCTGTGGTTGTTGTGCGGTGGTTGTTGTTGCGGTGACTGTTGTTGCGGTGGTTGTTGTTGCAGTGGGTGTTGTGCGGTGGTTGTTGCGCGATGGTTGTTGTTGCGGTGGTTGTTGCGGTGGTTGTTGTGCGGTGGTTGTTGTTGCGGTAGTTGTGCGGTGGTTGTTCTTGCGGTGGTTGTTGTTGCAGTGGTTGTTGCGGTGGTTGTTGTGCGGTGGTTGTTGTTGCGGCACTTTTTGTGCGGTGGTTGTTGTTGCAGTGGTTGTTGTGGTGGTTGTTGCGCGGTGGTTGTTGTTGCGGTGGTTGTTGTTGAGTGGTTGTTGTTGCGGTGGTTGTTTTGCGGTGGTTGTTGTTGCGGTGGTTGTTGTTGAGGTGGTTGTTGTTGCGGTGGTTGTTTTGCAGTGGTTGTTGTAGTGGTTGTTGTTGCGGTGGTTGTTGTTGTGGTGGTTGTTGTTGCGGTGGCTGTTGTGCAGTTGTTGTTGGTGAGGTGGTTGTTGTGCGGTGGTTGTTGTGCAGTGGTTGTTGTTGCGGTGGTTGTTGTGCGGTGGTTGTTGTGCGGTGGTTGTTGTTGCGGCAGTTGTTGCGCGGTGGTTGTTGTTGCGGTGGTTGTTGTGGTGGTGGTTGTTGTTGCGGTGGTTGTTGTGCGGTGGTTGTTGTGGTGTTTGTTGTGCGGTGGTTGTTGTTTTGGTGGTTGTTGTGCGGTGGTTGTTGTTGCAGTGGTTGTTTTGCGGCGGTTGTGCGGTGGTTGTTGTGTGGTAGTTGTTGCGGTGGTTGTTGTGCGGTGGTTGTTGTTGCGGTGACTGTTGTTGCGGTGGTTGTTGTTGCAGTGGGTGTTGTGCGGTGGTTGTTGCGCGATGGTTGTTGTGCGGTGGTTGTTGTGAGGTGGTTGTTGTTGCGGTGGTTGTTGTTGCGGTGGTTGTTGTTGCAGTGGTTGTTGTTGCGGTGGTTGTTTTGCGGTGGTTGTTGTGCGGTGGTTGTGTTGCGGTGGTTGTTGTTCCGGTGGTTGTTGTGCGGTGGTAGTTGTTGCAGTGGTTGTTGTTGCGGTGGTTGTTGTGCGGTGGTTGTTGTTGCGGCAGTTGTTGCGCGGTGGTTGTTGTTGCGGTGGTTGTTGTGGTGGTGGTTGTTGTTGCGGTGGTTGTTGTGCGGTGGTTGTTGTTGTGGTGTTTGTTGTGCGGTGGTTGTTGTTTTGGTGGTTGTTGTGCGGTGGTTGTTGTTGCAGTGGTTGTTTTGCGGCGGTTGTGCGGTGGTTGTTGTGTGGTAGTTGTTGCGGTGGTTGTTGTGCGGTGGTTGTTGTTGCGGTGACTGTTGCGGTGGTTGTTGTTGCAGTGGGTGTTGTGCGGTGGTTGTTGCGCGATGGTTGTTGTGCGGTGGTTGTTGTTGCGGTGGTTGTTGTTGCGGTGGTTGTTCCGGTGGTTGTCCCGGTGGTTGTTCCTGTGGTGTTTGTTGTTGCGGTGGTTG
Organism: Strix aluco; assembly: GCF_031877795.1. Taxonomy (NCBI): domain Eukaryota; kingdom Metazoa; phylum Chordata; class Aves; order Strigiformes; family Strigidae; genus Strix; species Strix aluco. Next base: position 143,348 of record NW_027436629.1, read on the forward strand.
TTGTGCGGTGGTAGTTGTTGCAGTGGTTGTTGTTGCGGTGGTTTTTGTTGTTGCGGTGGTTGTTGTTGCGGTGGTTGTTGTTGCAGTGGTTTTTTTGCGGTGGTTGTGCGGTGGTTGTTGTTGCAGTGGGTGTTGTGCGGTGGTTGTTGCGGTGGTGGTTGTTGCGGTGGTTGTTGTGCGGTGGTTGTTGTTGCGTTAGTTGTGCGGTGGTTGTTCTTGCGGTGGTTGTTGTTGCGGTAGTTGTGCGGTGGTTGTTGTGCGGTGGTTGTTGTTGCGGTGGCTGTTGTGCGGTGGTTGTTGTTGCGGCGGTTGTTGTGCGGTGGTTGTTGTTGCGGTGGTTGTTGTTGTGGTGGTTGTTGTTGCGGTGGTTGTTGTTGCGGTGGTTGTTGTGCGGTGGTTGTTGGTGCGGTGGTTGTTGTGCGGTGGTTGTTGTGCGGTGGTTGTTGTTGTGGTGGTTGTTGCGCGGTGGTTGTTGTTGCGGTGATTGTTGTTGTGGTGGTTGTTGTTGCGGTGGTTGTTGTGCGGTGGTTGTTGTTGCGGTGTTTGTTGTGCGGTGGTTGTTGTTTTGGTGGTTGTTGTATAGGTGGTTGTTGTTGCAGTGGTTGTTTTGCGGTGGTTGTGCGGTGGTTGTTGTGTGGTAGTTGTTGTTCCGGTGGTTGTTGTGCGGTGGTTGTTGTTGCGGTGACTGTTGTTGCGGTGGTTGTTGTTGCAGTGGGTGTTGTGCGGTGGTTGTTGCGCGATGGTTGTTGTGCGGTGGTTGTTGCGGTGGTTGTTGTGCGGTGGTTGTTGTTGCGGTAGTTGTGCGGTGGTTTTCTTGCGGTGGTTGTTGTTGCAGTGGTTGTTGCGGTGGTTGTTGTGCGGTGGTTGTTGTTGCAGTGGTTGTTGTTCCGGTGGTTGTTGTGCGGTGACTGTTGTTGCGGTGGTTGTTGTTGCAGTGGCTGTTGTGCGGTGGTTGTTGCGCGACGGTTATTGTTGCGGTGGTTGTTGTGGTGGTTGTTGTGCGGTGGTTTTCTTGCGGTGGTTGTTGTTGCAGTGGTTGTTGCGGTGGTTGTTGTGCGGTGGTTGTTCCGGTGGTTGTCCCGGTGGTTGTTCCTGTGGTGTTTGTTGTTGCGGTGGTTGTTGTGCGGTGGTAGTTGTTGCAGTGGTTGTTGTTGCGGTGGTTTTTGTTGTTGCGGTGGTTGTTGTTGCGGTGGTTGTTGTTGCAGTGGTTTTTTTGCGGTGGTTGTGCGGTGGTTGTTGTTGCAGTGGATGTTGTGCGGTGGTTGTTGCGGTGGTGGTTGTTGCGGTGGTTGTTGTGCGGTGGTTGTTGTTGCGTTAGTTGTGCGGTGGTTGTTCTTGCGGTGGTTGTTGTTGCGGTAGTTGTGCGGTGGTTGTTGTGCGGTGGTTGTTGTTGCGGTGGCTGTTGTGCGGTGGTTGTTGTTGCGGCGGTTGTTGTGCGGTGGTTGTTGTTGCGGTGGTTGTTGTTGTGGTGGTTGTTGCGCGGTGGTTGTTGTTGCGGTGGTTGTTGTTGTGGTGGTTGTTGTTGCGGTGGTTGTTGTTGCGGTGGTTGTTGTGCGGTGGTTGTTGGTGCGGTGGTTGTTGTGCGGTGGTTGTTGTGCGGTGGTTGTTGTTGTGGTGGTTGTTGCGCGGTGGTTGTTGTTGCGGTGATTGTTGTTGTGGTGGTTGTTGTTGCGGTGGTTGTTGTGCGGTGGTTGTTGTTGCGGTGTTTGTTGTGCGGTGGTTGTTGTGTAGGTGGTTGTTGTGTAGGTGGTTGTTGTTGCAGTGGTTGTTTTGCGGTGGTTGTGCGGTGGTTGTTGTGTGGTAGTTGTTGTTCCGGTGGTTGTTGTGCGGTGGTTGTTGTTGCGGTGACTGTTGTTGCGGTGGTTGTTGTTGCAGTGGGTGTTGTGCGGTGGTTGTTGCGCGGTGGTTGTTGTGCGGTGGTTGTTGCGGTGGTTGTTGTGCCGTGGTTGTTGTTGCGGTAGTTGTGCGGTGGTTTTCTTGCGGTGGTTGTTGTTGCAGTGGTTGTTGCGGTGGTTGTTGTGCGGTGGTTGTTGTTGCAGTGGTTGTTGTTCCGGTGGTTGTTGTGCGGTGACTGTTGTTGCGGTGGTTGTTGTTGCAGTGGCTGTTGTGCGGTGGTTGTTGCGCGACGGTTATTGTTGCGGTGGTTGTTGTGGTGGTTGTTGTGCGGTGGTTTTCTTGCGGTGGTTGTTGTTGCAGTGGTTGTTGCGGTGGTTGTTGTGCGGTGGTTGTTCCGGTGGTTGTCCCGGTGGTTGTTCCTGTGGTGTTTGTTGTTGCGGTGGTTGTTGTGCGGTGGTAGTTGTTGCAGTGGTTGTTGTTGCGGTGGTTTTTGTTGTTGCGGTGGTTGTTGTTGCGGTGGTTGTTGTTGCAGTGGTTTTTTTGCGGTGGTTGTGCGGTGGTTGTTGTTGCAGTGGATGTTGTGCGGTGGTTGTTGCGGTGGTGGTTGTTGCGGTGGTTGTTGTGCGGTGGTTGTTGTTGCGTTAGTTGTGCGGTGGTTGTTCTTGCGGTGGTTGTTGTTGCGGTAGTTGTGCGGTGGTTGTTGTGCGGTGGTTGTTGTTGCGGTGGCTGTTGTGCGGTGGTTGTTGTTGCGGCGGTTGTTGTGCGGTGGTTGTTGTTGCGGTGGTTGTTGTTGTGGTGGTTGTTGCGCGGTGGTTGTTGTTGCGGTGGTTGTTGTTGTGGTGGTTGTTGTTGCGGTGGTTGTTGTTGCGGTGGTTGTTGTGCGGTGGTTGTTGGTGCGGTGGTTGTTGTGCGGTGGTTGTTGTGCGGTGGTTGTTGTTGTGGTGGTTGTTGCGCGGTGGTTGTTGTTGCGGTGATTGTTGTTGTGGTGGTTGTTGTTGCGGTGGTTGTTGTGCGGTGGTTGTTGTTGCGGTGTTTGTTGTGCGGTGGTTGTTGTGTAGGTGGTTGTTGTGTAGGTGGTTGTTGTTGCAGTGGTTGTTTTGCGGTGGTTGTGCGGTGGTTGTTGTGTGGTAGTTGTTGTTCCGGTGGTTGTTGTGCGGTGGTTGTTGTTGCGGTGACTGTTGTTGCGGTGGTTGTTGTTGCAGTGGGTGTTGTGCGGTGGTTGTTGCGCGGTGGTTGTTGTGCGGTGGTTGTTGCGGTGGTTGTTGTGCCGTGGTTGTTGTTGCGGTAGTTGTGCGGTGGTTTTCTTGCGGTGGTTGTTGTTGCAGTGGTTGTTGCGGTGGTTGTTGTGCGGTGGTTGTTGTTGCAGTGGTTGTTGTTCCGGTGGTTGTTGTGCGGTGACTGTTGTTGCGGTGGTTGTTGTTGCAGTGGCTGTTGTGCGGTGGTTGTTGCGCGACGGTTATTGTTGCGGTGGTTGTTGTGGTGGTTGTTGTGCGGTGGTTTTCTTGCGGTGGTTGTTGTTGCAGTGGTTGTTGCGGTGGTTGTTGTGCGGTGGTTGTTCCGGTGGTTGTCCCGGTGGTTGTTCCTGTGGTGTTTGTTGTTGCGGTGGTTGTTGTGCGGTGGTAGTTGTTGCAGTGGTTGTTGTTGCGGTGGTTTTTGTTGTTGCGGTGGTTGTTGTTGCGGTGGTTGTTGTTGCAGTGGTTTTTTTGCGGTGGTTGTGCGGTGGTTGTTGTTGCAGTGGATGTTGTGCGGTGGTTGTTGCGGTGGTGGTTGTTGCGGTGGTTGTTGTGCGGTGGTTGTTGTTGCGTTAGTTGTGCGGTGGTTGTTCTTGCGGTGGTTGTTGTTGCGGTAGTTGTGCGGTGGTTGTTGTGCGGTGGTTGTTGTTGCGGTGGCTGTTGTGCGGTGGTTGTTGTTGCGGCGGTTGTTGTGCGGTGGTTGTTGTTGCGGTGGTTGTTGTTGTGGTGGTTGTTGCGCGGTGGTTGTTGTTGCGGTGGTTGTTGTTGTGGTGGTTGTTGTTGCGGTGGTTGTTGTTGCGGTGGTTGTTGTGCGGTGGTTGTTGGTGCGGTGGTTGTTGTGCGGTGGTTGTTGTGCGGTGGTTGTTGTTGTGGTGGTTGTTGCGCGGTGGTTGTTGTTGCGGTGATTGTTGTTGTGGTGGTTGTTGTTGCGGTGGTTGTTGTGCGGTGGTTGTTGTTGCGGTGTTTGTTGTGCGGTGGTTGTTGTGTAGGTGGTTGTTGTGTAGGTGGTTGTTGTTGCAGTGGTTGTTTTGCGGTGGTTGTGCGGTGGTTGTTGTGTGGTAGTTGTTGTTCCGGTGGTTGTTGTGCGGTGGTTGTTGTTGCGGTGACTGTTGTTGCGGTGGTTGTTGTTGCAGTGGGTGTTGTGCGGTGGTTGTTGCGCGGTGGTTGTTGTGCGGTGGTTGTTGCGGTGGTTGTTGTGCCGTGGTTGTTGTTGCGGTAGTTGTGCGGTGGTTTTCTTGCGGTGGTTGTTGTTGCAGTGGTTGTTGCGGTGGTTGTTGTGCGGTGGTTGTTGTTGCAGTGGTTGTTGTTCCGGTGGTTGTTGTGCGGTGACTGTTGTTGCGGTGGTTGTTGTTGCAGTGGCTGTTGTGCGGTGGTTGTTGCGCGACGGTTATTGTTGCGGTGGTTGTTGTGGTGGTTGTTGTGCGGTGGTTTTCTTGCGGTGGTTGTTGTTGCAGTGGTTGTTGCGGTGGTTGTTGTGCGGTGGTTGTTCCGGTGGTTGTCCCGGTGGTTGTTCCTGTGGTGTTTGTTGTTGCGGTGGTTGTTGTGCGGTGGTAGTTGTTGCAGTGGTTGTTGTTGCGGTGGTTTTTGTTGTTGCGGTGGTTGTTGTTGCGGTGGTTGTTGTTGCAGTGGTTTTTTTGCGGTGGTTGTGCGGTGGTTGTTGTTGCAGTGGATGTTGTGCGGTGGTTGTTGCGGTGGTGGTTGTTGCGGTGGTTGTTGTGCGGTGGTTGTTGTTGCGTTAGTTGTGCGGTGGTTGTTCTTGCGGTGGTTGTTGTTGCGGTAGTTGTGCGGTGGTTGTTGTGCGGTGGTTGTTGTTGCGGTGGCTGTTGTGCGGTGGTTGTTGTTGCGGCGGTTGTTGTGCGGTGGTTGTTGTTGCGGTGGTTGTTGTTGTGGTGGTTGTTGCGCGGTGGTTGTTGTTGCGGTGGTTGTTGTTGTGGTGGTTGTTGTTGCGGTGGTTGTTGTTGCGGTGGTTGTTGTGCGGTGGTTGTTGGTGCGGTGGTTGTTGTGCGGTGGTTGTTGTGCGGTGGTTGTTGTTGTGGTGGTTGTTGCGCGGTGGTTGTTGTTGCGGTGATTGTTGTTGTGGTGGTTGTTGTTGCGGTGGTTGTTGTGCGGTGGTTGTTGTTGCGGTGTTTGTTGTGCGGTGGTTGTTGTGTAGGTGGTTGTTGTGTAGGTGGTTGTTGTTGCAGTGGTTGTTTTGCGGTGGTTGTGCGGTGGTTGTTGTGTGGTAGTTGTTGTTCCGGTGGTTGTTGTGCGGTGGTTGTTGTTGCGGTGACTGTTGTTGCGGTGGTTGTTGTTGCAGTGGGTGTTGTGCGGTGGTTGTTGCGCGGTGGTTGTTGTGCGGTGGTTGTTGCGGTGGTTGTTGTGCCGTGGTTGTTGTTGCGGTAGTTGTGCGGTGGTTTTCTTGCGGTGGTTGTTGTTGCAGTGGTTGTTGCGGTGGTTGTTGTGCGGTGGTTGTTGTTGCAGTGGTTGTTGTTCCGGTGGTTGTTGTGCGGTGACTGTTGTTGCGGTGGTTGTTGTTGCAGTGGCTGTTGTGCGGTGGTTGTTGCGCGACGGTTATTGTTGCGGTGGTTGTTGTGGTGGTTGTTGTGCGGTGGTTTTCTTGCGGTGGTTGTTGTTGCAGTGGTTGTTGCGGTGGTTGTTGTGCGGTGGTTGTTGTGCGGTGGTTGTTCTTCTGGTGGCTGTTGTTGCGGTGGTTGTTGTTGCGGTGGTTGTTGTGCGGTGGTTGTTGTGTGGTGGTTGTTGTTGTAGTGTTGTTGTGCGGTGGTTGTTGTTGCGGTGGTTGTTGTGCGGTGGTTGTTGTTTCGGTGGTTGTTGTTGCGGTGGTTGTTGCGCGGTGGTTGTTGTTGCGGTGGTTGTTGTGCGGTGGTTGTTGGTGCGGTGGTTGTTGTGCGGTGGTTGTTGTGCGGTGGTTGTTGGTGCGGTGGTTGTTGTGCGGTGGTTGTTGTGCGGTGGTTGTTGTTGCGGAAGTTGTTGTGCGGTGGTTGTTGTGTGGTGGTTGTTGTTCTGGTGGGTGTTGTGTGGTGGTTGTTGTGCGGTAGTTGTTGTTGCAGTGGTTGTTGTGCGTTGGTTGTTGCGGTGGTTGTTGTGCGGTGGTTGTGTTGTGGTGATTGTTGTGCGGTTGTTTTTGTTGCGGTGGTTGATGTTGCGGTGGTTGTTTTGCGGTGGTTGTGCAGTGGTTGTTGTGTGGTAGTTGTTGTTCCGGTGGTTGTTGTGTGGTGGTTGTTGTTGCTGTGGTTGTTGTGCGGTGGTTGTTGTTGCGGTGGTTGTTGTTGCAGTGGGTGTTGTGCGGTGGTTGTTGCGCGATGGTTGTTGTTGCGGTGGTTGTTGCGGTGGTTGTTGTGCGGTGGTTGTTGTTGCGGTAGTTGTGCGGTGGTTGTTCTTGCGGTGGTTGTTGTTGCAGTGGTTGTTGCGGTGGTTGTTGTGCGGTGGTTGTTGTTTCGGCACTTTTTGTGCGGTGGTTGTTGTTGCAGTGGTTGTTGTTGTGGTGGTTGTTGCGCGGTGGTTGTTGTTGCGGTGGTTGTTGTTGAGTGGTTGTTGTTGCGGTGGTTGTTTTGCGGTGGTTGTTGTTGCGGTGGTTGTTGTTGAGGTGGTTGTTGTTGCGGTGGTTGTTTTGCAGTGGTTGTTGTAGTGGTTGTTGTTGCGGTGGTTGTTGTGGTGGTGGTTGTTGTGCGGTGGTTGTTGTGCGGTGGTTGTTGTTGCGGTGGTTGTTGTGCGGTGGTTGTTGTGCGGTGGTTGTTGTTGCGGTGGTTGTTGTGGTGGTGGTTGTTGTTGCGGTGGTTGTTGTGGTGGTGGTTGTTGTTGCGGTGGTTGTTGTGCGGTGGTTGTTGTTGTGGTGTTTGTTGTGCGGTGGTTGTTGTTTTGGTGGTTGTTGTGCGGTGGTTGTTGTTGCAGTGGTTGTTTTGCGGCGGTTGTGCGGTGGTTGTTGTGTGGTAGTTGTTGCGGTGGTTGTTGCGCGATGGTTGTTGTGCGGTGGTTGTTGTGCGGTGGTTGTTGTTGCGGTGGTTGTTGTTGCGGTGGTTGTTGTTGCAGTGGTTGTTGTTGCGGTGGTTGTTTTGCGGTGGTTGTTGTTGCACTGGTTGTTTTGCGGTGGTTGTGTGGTGGTTGTTGTGTGGTAGTTGTTGTTCCGGTGGTTGTTGTGCGGTGGTAGTTGTTGCAGTGGTTGTTGTTGCGGTGGTTGTTGTGCGGTGGTTGTTGCACAATGGTTGTTGTTGCGGTGGTTGTTGCGGTGGTTGTTGTGCGGTGGTTGTTGTACGGTGGTTGTTGTTGCGGTGGTTGGTGTTGCGGTGGTTGTTGTTGCAGTGGTTGTTGTGCGGTGGTTGTTGTTGCAGTGGTTGTTGTTGCAGTAGTTCTGTGGTAGTTGTTCTGCGGTGGTTGTTGTTGCGGTGACTGTTGTTGCGGTGGTTGTTGTTGCAGTGGGTGTTGTGCGGTGGTTGTTGCGCGATGGTTATTGTTGCGGTGGTTTTTTCGGTGGTTGTTGTGTGGTGGTTGTTGTTGCAGTAGTTGTGCGGTGGTTTTCTTGCAGTGGTTGTTGTTGCGGTGGTTGTTGCGGTGGTTGTTGTGCGGTGGTTGTTTTTCCGGTGGTTGTTGTGCGGTGGTAGTTGTTGCAGTGGTCGTTGTTGTGGTGGTTGTTGTTGCGGTGGTTGTTGTTGCGGTGGTTGTTGTTGCGGTGGTTGTTCCGGTGGTTGTTGCAGTGGTTGTTGTGCAGTGGTTGTTGTTTCGGTGGTTGTTGTGCGGTGGTTGTTGTTGCGGTGGTTGTTTTTGCGGTGGTTGTTCCGGTGGTTGTCCCGGTGGTTGTTCCTGTGGTGTTTGTTGTTGCGGTGGTTGTTGTGCGGTGGTAGTTGTTGCAGTGGTTGTTGTTGCGGTGGTTTTTGTTGTTGCGGTGGTTGTTGTTGCGGTGGTTGTTTTTGCAGTGGTTTTTTTGCGGTGGTTGTGCGGTGGTTGTTGTTGCAGTGGGTGTTGTGCGGTGGTTGTTGTGCGGTGGTTGTTCTTCTGGTGGTTGTTGTTGCGGTGGTTGTTGTGCGTGGTTGTTGTTTCGGTGGTTGTTGTTGCGGTGGTTGTTGTTGCGGTGGTTGTTGTTGCAGTGGTTGTTTTGCGGTGGTTGTTGTTGCAGTGGTTGTTTTGCCGTGTTTGTGTGGTGGTTGTTGTGTGGTAGTTGTTGTTCCGGTGGTTGTTGTGCGGTGGTAGTTGTTGCAGTGGTTGTTGTTGCGGTAGTTGTTGTGCGGTGGTTGTTGCGTGATGGTTGTTGTTGCGGTGGTTGTTGCGGTGGTTGTTGTGCGGTGGTTGTTGTTGCGGTGGTTGTTGTTGCGGTGGTTGTTGTGCGGTGGTTGTTGTGCGGTGGTGGTGTCGTTGCGGTGGTTGTTGTGCGGTGGTTGTTGTGCGGTGGTGGTGTTGTTGCGATGGTTGTGTTGCGGTGGTTGTTGTTGAGGTGGTTGTTGTTGCGGTGGTTGTTTTGCAGTGGTTGTTGTTGTGGTGGTTGTTGTTGAGGTGGTTGTTGTTGCGGTGGTTGTTATTGCGGCACTTGTGCGGTGGTTGTTGCGCGACGGTTATTGTTGCTGTGGTTGTTGTGGTGGTTGTTGTGCGGTGGTTTTCTTGCGGTGGTTGTTGCGGTGGTGGTTGTTGCGGTGGTTGTTGTGCGGTGGTTGTTGTTGCGTTAGTTGTGCGGTGGTTGTTCTTGCGGTGGTTGTTGTTGCGGTAGTTGTGCGGTGGTTGTTGTGCGGTGGTTGTTGTTGCGGTGGCTGTTGTGCGGTGGTTGTTGTTGCGGCGGTTGTTGTGCGGTGGTTGTTGTTGCGGTGGTTGTTGTTGTGGTGGTTGTTGCGCGGTGGTTGTTGTTGCGGTGGTTGTTGTTGTGGTGGTTGTTGTTGCGGTGGTTGTTGTTGCGGTGGTTGTTGTGCGGTGGTTGTTGGTGCGGTGGTTGTTGTGCGGTGGTTGTTGTGCGGTGGTTGTTGTTGTGGTGGTTGTTGCGCGGTGGTTGTTGTTGCGGTGATTGTTGTTGTGGTGGTTGTTGTTGCGGTGGTTGTTGTGCGGTGGTTGTTGTTGCGGTGTTTGTTGTGCGGTGGTTGTTGTGTAGGTGGTTGTTGTGTAGGTGGTTGTTGTTGCAGTGGTTGTTTTGCGGTGGTTGTGCGGTGGTTGTTGTGTGGTAGTTGTTGTTCCGGTGGTTGTTGTGCGGTGGTTGTTGTTGCGGTGACTGTTGTTGCGGTGGTTGTTGTTGCAGTGGGTGTTGTGCGGTGGTTGTTGCGCGGTGGTTGTTGTGCGGTGGTTGTTGCGGTGGTTGTTGTGCGGTGGTTGTTGTTGCGGTAGTTGTGCAGTGGTTTTCTTGCGGTGGTTGTTGTTGCAGTGGTTGTTGCGGTGGTTGTTGTGCGGTGGTTGTTTTTCCGGTGGTTGCTGTGCGGTGGTGGTGTCGTTGCGGTGGTTGTTGTGCGGTGGTTGTTGTGCGGTGGTGGTGTTGTTGCGATGGTTGTGTTGCGGTGGTTGTTGTTGAGGTGGTTGTTGTTGCGGTGGTTGTTTTGCAGTGGTTGTTGTTGTGGTGGTTGTTGTTGAGGTGGTTGTTGTTGCGGTGGTTGTTATTGCGGCACTTGTGCGGTGGTTGTTGCGCGACGGTTATTGTTGCGGTGGTTGTTGTGGTGGTTGTTGTGCGGTGGTTTTCTTGCGGTGGTTGTTGTTGCAGTGGTTGTTGCGGTGGTTGTTGTGCGGTGGTTGTTCCGGTGGTTGTCCCGGTGGTTGTTCCTGTGGTGTTTGTTGTTGCGGTGGTTGTTGTGCGGTGGTAGTTGTTGCAGTGGTTGTTGTTGCGGTGGTTTTTGTTGTTGCGGTGGTTGTTGTTGCGGTGGTTGTTGTTGCAGTGGTTTTTTTGCGGTGGTTGTGCGGTGGTTGTTGTTGCAGTGGGTGTTGTGCGGTGGTTGTTGCGGTGGTGGTTGTTGCGGTGGTTGTTGTGCGGTGGTTGTTGTTGCGTTAGTTGTGCGGTGGTTGTTCTTGCGGTGGTTGTTGTTGCGGTAGTTGTGCGGTGGTTGTTGTGCGGTGGTTGTTGTTGCGGTGGCTGTTGTGCGGTGGTTGTTGTTGCGGCGGTTGTTGTGCGGTGGTTGTTGTTGCGGTGGTTGTTTTTGTGGTGGTTGTTGCGCGGTGGTTGTTGTTGCGGTGGTTGTTGTTGTGGTGGTTGTTGTTGCGGTGGTTGTTGTTGCGGTGGTTTTTGTTGTTGCGGTGGTTGTTGTTGCGGTGGTTGTTGTTGCAGTGGTTTTTTTGCGGTGGTTGTGCGGTGGTTGTTGTTGCAGTGGGTGTTGTGCGGTGGTTGTTGCGGTGGTGGTTGTTGTGCGGTGGTTGTTGTTGCGTTAGTTGTGCGGTGGTTGTTCTTGCGGTGGTTGTTGTTGCGGTAGTTGTGCGGTGGTTGTTGTGCGGTGGTTGTTGTTGCGGTGGCTGTTGTGCGGTGGTTGTTGTTGCGGCGGTTGTTGTTCCGGTGGTTGTTGTTGCGGTGGTTGTTTTTGTGGTGGTTGTTGCGCGGTGGTTGTTGTTGCGGTGGTTGTTGTTGTGGTGGTTGTTGTTGCGGTGGTTGTTGTTGCGGTGGTTGTTGTGCGGTGGTTGTTGGTGCGGTGGTTGTTGTGCGGTGGTTGTTGTGCGGTGGTTGTTGTTGTGGTGGTTGTTGCGCGGTGGTTGTTGTTGCGGTGATTGTTGTTGTGGTGGTTGTTGTTGCGGTGGTTGTTGTGCGGTGGTTGTTGTTGCGGTGTTTGTTGTGCGGTGGTTGTTGTGTAGGTGGTTGTTGTTGCAGTGGTTGTTTTGCGGTGGTTGTGCGGTGGTTGTTGTGTGGTAGTTGTTGTTCCGGTGGTTGTTGTGCGGTGGTTGTTGTTGCGGTGACTGTTGTTGCGGTGGTTGTTGTTGCAGTGGGTGTTGTGCGGTGGTTGTTGCGCGGTGGTTGTTGTGCGGTGGTTGTTGCGGTGGTTGTTGTGCGGTGGTTGTTGTTGCGGTAGTTGTGCGGTGGTTTTCTTGCGGTGGTTGTTGTTGCAGTGGTTGTTGCGGTGGTTGTTGTGCGGTGGTTGTTGTTGCAGTGGTTGTTGTTCCGGTGGTTGTTGTGCGGTGACTGTTGTTGCGGTGGTTGTTGTTGCAGTGGCTGTTGTGCGGTGGTTGTTGCGCGACGGTTATTGTTGCGGTGGTTGTTGTGGTGGTTGTTGTGCGGTGGTTTTCTTGCGGTGGTTGTTTTTGCAGTGGTTGTTGCGGTGGTTGTTATGCGGTGGTTGTTCTTCTGGTGGCTGTTGTTGCGGTGGTTGTTGTTGCGGTGGTTGTTGTGCGGTGGTTGTTGTGTGGTGGTTGTTGTTGTAGTGTTGTTGTGCGGTGGTTGTTGTTGCGGTGGTTGTTGCGCGGTGGTTGTTGTTGCGGTGGTTGTTGTGCGGTGGTTGTTGGTGCGGTGGTTGTTGTGCGGTGGTTGTTGTGCGGTGGTTGTTGGTGCGGTGGTTGTTGTGCGGTGGTTGTTGTGCGGTGGTTGTTGCGGAAGTTGTTGTGCGGTGGTTGTTGTGTGGTGGTTGTTGTTCTGGTGGGTGTTGTGTGGTGGTTGTTGTGCGGTAGTTGTTGTTGCAGTGGTTGTTGTGCGTTGGTTGTTGCGGTGGTTGTTGTGCGGTGGTTGCGTTGTGGTGATTGTTGTGCGGTTGTTTTTGTTGCGGTGGTTGATGTTGCTGTGGTTGTTTTGCGGTGGTTGTGCAGTGGTTGTTGTGTGGTAGTTGTTGTTCCGGTGGTTGTTGTGTGGTGGTTGTTGTTGCTGTGGTTGTTGTGCGGTGGTTGTTGTTCCGGTGGTTGTTGTTGCAGTGGGTGTTGTGCGGTGGTTGTTGCGCGATGGTTGTTGTTGCGGTGGTTGTTGCGGTGGTTGTTGTGCGGTGGTTGTTGTTGCGGTAGTTGTGCGGTGGTTGTTCTTGCGGTGGTTGTTGTTGCAGTGGTTGATGCGGTGGTTGTTGTGCGGTGGTTGTTGTTGCGGCACTTTTTGTGCGGTGGTTGTTGTTGCAGTGGTTGTTGTTGTGGTGGTTGTTGCGCGGTGGTTGTTGTTGCGGTGGTTGTTGTTGAGTGGTTGTTGTTGTGGTGGTTGTTTTGCGGTGGTTGTTGTTGCGGTGGTTGTTGTTGAGGTGGTTGTTGTTGCGGTGGTTGTTTTGCAGTGGTTGATGTAGTGGTTGTTGTTGCGGTGGTTGTTGTGGTGGTGGTTGTTGTTGCGGTGGCTGTTGTGCAGTTGTTGTTGGTGAGGTGGTTGTTGTGCGGTGGTTGTTGTGCGGTGGTTGTTGTTGCGGTGGTTGTTGTGCGGTGGTTGTGTTGTGGTGGTTGTGCGGTTGTTTTTGTTGCGGTGGTTGTTGTTGCGGTGGTTGTTGTTGCACTGGTTGTTTTGCGGTGGTTGTGTGGTGGTTGTTGTGTGGTAGTTGTTGTTCCGGTGGTTGTTGTGCGGTGGTAGTTGTTGCAGTGGTTGTTGTTGCGGTGGTTGTTGTTGCGGTGGTTGTTGCGGTGGTTGTTGTGCGGTGGTTGTTGTACGGTGGTTGTTGTTGCGGTGGTTGGTGTTGCAGTGGTTGTTTTGCGGTGGTTGTTGTTGCGGTGGTTGTTTTGCGGTGGTTGTGCAGTGGTTGTTGTGTGGTAGTTGTTGTTCCGGTGGTTGTTGTGTGGTGGTTGTTGTTGCTGTGGTTGTTGTGCGGTGGTTGTTGTTGCGGTGACTGTTGTTGCGGTGGTTGTTTTTGCAGTGGGTGTTGTGCGGTGGTTGTTGCGCGATGGTTGTTGTTGCGGTGGTTGTTGCGGTGGTTGTTGTGCGGTGGTTGTTGTTGCGGTAGTTGTGCGGTGGTTGTTCTTGCGGTGGTTGTTGTTGCAGTGGTTGTTGCGGTGGTTGTTGTGCGGTGGTTGTTGTTGCGGCACTTTTTGTGCGGTGGTTGTTGTTGCAGTGGTTGTTGTGGTGGTTGTTGCGCGGTGGTTGTTGTTGCGGTGGTTGTTGTTGAGTGGTTTTTGGTGCGGTGGTTGTTTTGCGGTGGTTGTTGTTGCGGTGGTTGTTGTTGAGGTGGTTGTTGTTGCGGTGGTTGTTTTGCAGTGGTTGTTGTAGTGGTTGTTGTTGCGGTGGTTGTTGTTGTGGTGGTTGTTGTTGCGGTGGCTGTTGTGCAGTTGTTGTTGGTGAGGTGGTTGTTGTGCGGTGGTTGTTGTGCAGTGGTTGTTGTTGCGGTGGTTGTTGTGCGGTGGTTGTTGTGCGGTGGTTGTTGTTGCGGCAGTTGTTGCGCGGTGGTTGTTGTTGCGGTGGTTGTTGTGGTGGTGGTTGTTGTTGCGGTGGTTGTTGTGCGGTGGTTGTTGTGGTGTTTGTTGTGCGGTGGTTGTTGTTTTGGTGGTTGTTGTGCGGTGGTTGTTGTTGCAGTGGTTGTTTTGCGGCGGTTGTGCGGTGGTTGTTGTGTGGTAGTTGTTGCGGTGGTTGTTGTGCGGTGGTTGTTGTTGCGGTGACTGTTGTTGCGGTGGTTGTTGTTGCAGTGGGTGTTGTGCGGTGGTTGTTGCGCGATGGTTGTTGTGCGGTGGTTGTTGTGCGGTGGTTGTTGTTGCGGTGGTTGTTGCGGTGGTTGTTGTTGCGGTGGTTGTTGTTGCAGTGGTTGTTGTTGCGGTGGTTGTTTTGCGGTGGTTGTTGTTGCACTGGTTGTTTTGCGGTGGTTGTGTGGTGGTTGTTGTGTGGTAGTTGTTGTTCCGGTGGTTGTTGTGCGGTGGTAGTTGTTGCAGTGGTTGTTGTTGCGGTGGTTGTTGTGCGGTGGTTGTGTTGCGGTGGTTGTTGTGCGGTGGTTGTTGTTGCGGCACTTTTTGTGCGGTGGTTGTTGTTGCAGTGGTTGTTGTTGTGGTGGTTGTTGCAGTGGTTGTTGTTGCGGTGGTTGTTGTTGAGTGGTTGTTGTTGCGGTGGTTGTTTTGCGGTGGTTGTTGTTGCGGTGGTTGTTGTTGAGGTGGTTGTTGTTGCGGTGGTTGTTTTGCAGTGGTTGTTGTAGTGGTTGTTGTTGCGGTGGTTGTTGTGGTGGTGGTTGTTGTTGCGGTGGCTGTTGTGCAGTTGTTGTTGGTGAGGTGGTTTTTGTGCGGTGGTTGTTGTGCGGTGGTTGTTGTTGCGGTGGTTGTTGTGCGGTGGTTGTTGTGCGGTGGTTGTTGTTGCGGCAGTTGTTGCGCGGTGGTTGTTGTTGCGGTGGTTGTTGTGGTGGTGGTTGTTGTTGCGGTGGTTGTTGTGCGGTGGTTGTTGTTGTGGTGTTTGTTGTGCGGTGGTTGTTGTTTTGGTGGTTGTTGTGCGGTGGTTGTTGTTGCAGTGGTTGTTTTGCGGCGGTTGTGCGGTGGTTGTTGTGTGGTAGTTGTTGCGGTGGTTGTTGCGCGATGGTTGTTGTGCGGTGGTTGTTGTGCGGTGGTTGTTGTTGCGGTGGTTGTTGTTGCGGTGGTTGTTGTTGCAGTGGTTGTTGTTGCGGTGGTTGTTTTGCGGTGGTTGTTGTTGCACTGGTTGTTTTGCGGTGGTTGTTGTGTGGTAGTTGTTGTTCCGGTGGTTGTTGTGCGGTGGTAGTTGTTGCAGTGGTTGTTGTTGCGGTGGTTGTTGTGCGGTGGTTGTTGCACAATGGTTGTTGTTGCGGTGGTTGTTGCGGTGGTTGTTGTGCGGTGGTTGTTGTACGGTGGTTGTTGTTGCGGTGGTTGGTGTTGCGGTGGTTGTTGTTGCAGTGGTTGTTGTGCGGTGGTTGTTGTTGCAGTGGTTGTTGTTGCAGTAGTTCTGTGGTAGTTGTTCTGCGGTGGTTGTTGTTGCGGTGACTGTTGTTGCGGTGGTTGTTGTTGCAGTGGGTGTTGTGCGGTGGTTGTTGCGCGATGGTTATTGTTGCGGTGGTTGTTTCGGTGGTTGTTGTGTGGTGGTTGTTGTTGCAGTAGTTGTGCGGTGGTTTTCTTGCAGTGGTTGTTGTTGCGGTGGTTGTTGCGGTGGTTGTTGTGCGGTGGTTGTTTTTCCGGTGGTTGTTGTGCGGTGGTAGTTGTTGCAGTGGTCGTTGTTGCGGTGGTTGTTGTTGCGGTGGTTGTTGTTGTGGTGGTTGTTGTTGCGGTGGTTGTTGTTGCGGTGGTTGTTGTTGCGGTGGTTGTTCCGGTGGTTGTTGCAGTGGTTGTTGTGCAGTGGTTGTTGTTTCGGTGGTTGTTGTGCGGTGGTTGTTGTTGCGGTGGTTGTTTTTGCGGTGGTTGTTCCGGTGGTTGTCCCGGTGGTTGTTCCTGTGGTGTTTGTTGTTGCGGTGGTTGTTGTGCGGTGGTAGTTGTTGCAGTGGTTGTTGTTGCGGTGGTTTTTGTTGTTGCGGTGGTTGTTGTTGCGGTGGTTGTTTTTGCAGTGGTTTTTTTGCGGTGGTTGTGCGGTGGTTGTTGTTGCAGTGGGTGTTGTGCGGTGGTTGTTGTGCGGTGGTTGTTCTTCTGGTGGTTGTTGTTGCGGTGGTTGTTGTGCGTGGTTGTTGTTTCGGTGGTTGTTGTTGCGGTGGTTGTTGTGCGGTGGTAGTTGTTGCAGTGGTTCTTGTTGCGGTAGTTGTTGTGCGGTGGTTGTTGCGTGATGGTTGTTGTTGCGGTGGTTGTTGCGGTGGTTGTTGTGCGGTGGTTGTTGTTGCGGTGGTTGTTGTTGCGGTGGTTGTTGTGCGGTGGTTGTTGTGCGGTGGTGGTGTCGTTGCGGTGGTTGTTGTGCGGTGGTTGTTGTGCGGTGGTGGTGTTGTTGCGATGGTTGTGTTGCGGTGGTTGTTGTTGAGGTGGTTGTTGTTGCGGTGGTTGTTTTGCAGTGGTTGTTGTTGTGGTGGTTGTTGTTGAGGTGGTTGTTGTTGCGGTGGTTGTTATTGCGGCACTTGTGCGGTGGTTGTTGTTGCAGTGGTTGTTGTTGTTGTGGTTGTTGCGCGGTGGTTGTTGTTGCGGTGGTTGTTGTTGAGGTGGTTGTTGTTGCGGTGGTTGTTTTGCGGTGGTTGTTGTTGCGGTGGTTGTTGTTGAGGTGGTTGTTGTTGCGGTGGTTGTTTTGCGGTGGTTGTTGTTGACGTGGTTGTTGTTGCGGTGGTTGTTTTGCAGTGGTTGTTGTTGTGGTAGTTGTTGTTGAGGTGGTTGTTGTTGCGGTGGTTGTTTTGCAGTGGTTGTTGTGTGGTAGTTGTTTTTGCAGTGGTTGTTGTGCGGTGGTAGTTGTTGCAGTGGTTGTTGTTCCGGTGGTTGTTGTGCGGTGACTGTTGTTGCGGTGGTTGTTGTTGCAGTGGGTGTTGTGCGGTGGTTGTTGTTGTGGTGGTTGTTGTTGCGGTGGTTGTTGTTGCGGTGGTTGTTGTTGCGGTGGTTGTTCCGGTGGTTGTTGCAGTGGTTGTTGTGCAGTGGTTGTTGTTTCGGTGGTTGTTGTGCGGTGGTTGTTGTTGCGGTGGTTGTTTTTGCGGTGGTTGTTCCGGTGGTTGTCCCGGTGGTTGTTCCTGTGGTGTTTGTTGTTGCGGTGGTTGTTGTGCGGTGGTAGTTGTTGCAGTGGTTGTTGTTGCGGTGGTTTTTGTTGTTGCGGTGGTTGTTGTTGCGGTGGTTGTTTTTGCAGTGGTTTTTTTGCGGTGGTTGTGCGGTGGTTGTTGTTGCAGTGGGTGTTGTGCGGTGGTTGTTGTGCGGTGGTTGTTCTTCTGGTGGTTGTTGTTGCGGTGGTTGTTGTGCGTGGTTGTTGTTTCGGTGGTTGTTGTTGCGGTGGTTGTTGTGCGGTGGTAGTTGTTGCAGTGGTTCTTGTTGCGGTAGTTGTTGTGCGGTGGTTGTTGCGTGATGGTTGTTGTTGCGGTGGTTGTTGCGGTGGTTGTTGTGCGGTGGTTGTTGTTGCGGTGGTTGTTGTTGCGGTGGTTGTTGTGCGGTGGTTGTTGTGCGGTGGTGGTGTCGTTGCGGTGGTTGTTGTGCGGTGGCTGTTGTGCGGTGGTGGTGTTGTTGCGATGGTTGTGTTGCGGTGGTTGTTGTTGAGGTGGTTGTTGTTGCGGTGGTTGTTTTGCAGTGGTTGTTGTTGTGGTGGTTGTTGTTGAGGTGGTTGTTGTTGCGGTGGTTGTTATTGCGGCACTTGTGCGGTGGTTGTTGTTGCAGTGGTTGTTGTTGTTGTGGTTGTTGCGCGGTGGTTGTTGTTGCGGTGGTTGTTGTTGAGGTGGTTGTTGTTGCGGTGGTTGTTTTGCGGTGGTTGTTGTTGCGGTGGTTGTTGTTGAGGTGGTTGTTGTTGCGGTGGTTGTTTTGCGGTGGTTGTTGTTGACGTGGTTGTTGTTGCGGTGGTTGTTTTGCAGTGGTTGTTGTTGTGGTAGTTGTTGTTGAGGTGGTTGTTGTTGCGGTGGTTGTTTTGCAGTGGTTGTTGTGTGGTAGTTGTTTTTGCAGTGGTTGTTGTGCGGTGGTAGTTGTTGCAGTGGTTGTTGTTCCGGTGGTTGTTGTGCGGTGACTGTTGTTGCGGTGGTTGTTGTTGCAGTGGGTGTTGTGCGGTGGTTGTTTTTCCGGTGGTTGTTGTGCGGTGGTAGTTGTTGCAGTGGTTGTTGTTGCGGTGGTTGCTGTTGCGGCAGTTGTTGTGCGGTGGTTGTTGTTGCGGTGGTTGTTGTGGTGGTGGTTGTGCGGTGGTTGTTGTTGCGGTGGTTGTTGTGCGGTGGTTGTTGTGGTGGTTTTTGTTGCGGTGGTTGTTGTTGTTGCGGTGGTTGTTGTTCGGTTGTTGTTGCGGTGGTTGTTGTTGCGGTGGTTGTGTGGTGGTTGTTGCTGCAGTGGTTATTGTGCGGTGGTTGTGCGGTGGTTGTTGTTGCGGTGGTTGTTGTGCGGTGTTTGTTGTGCGGTGGTTGTTGCAGTGGTTGTTGTTGCGGTGTTTGTTGTTGCAGTGGTTTTTGTTGCGGTGGTTGTTGTGCGGTGGTTGTTGTTGCGGTGGTTGTTGTTGCGGTGGTTGTTGTGCGGTGGTTGTTGTTGCGGTTGTTGTTGCGGTGGTTGTTATTGCGTTGGTTGTTGTGCGGTGGTTGTTGTTGCGGTGGTTGTTGTTGCGGTGGTTGTTGTGCGGTGGTTGTTGTGCGGTGGTTGTTGCAGTGGTTGTTGTTGCGGTGGTTGTTGTTGCGGTGGTTGTTGTACGGTGGTTGTTGTTGCGGTGGTTGTTGTTGCGGTGGTTGTTGTGAGGTGGTTGTTGTTGCGGTGGTTGTTGCGGTGGTTGTTGTTGCAGTGGTTGTTGTGCTTTGGTTGTTGTTGCGGTGGTTGTTGTTGCGTTGGTTGTTGTGCGGTGGTTGTTGTTGCCGTGGTTGTTGTTCCGGTGGTTGTTGCTGCGGTGGTTGTTGTTGCGGTCGTTGTTGTTCGGTGGTTGTTGTTGCGGTGGTTGTTGTTCGGTTGTTGTTGTTGCGGTGGTTGTTGGTGCGGTGGTTGTTGTGGTGGTTGTTGCGGTGGTTGTTGTGCGGTAGTTTTTGTGCGGTGGTTGTGTTGCGGTGGTTGTTGTTGCGGTGGTTGTTGTGCAGTGGTTGTTGTTGCGGTGGTTGTTGTGCGGTGGTTGTTGTTGCGGTGGTTGTTTTACGGTTGTTTTTGTTGCGGTGGTTGTTGTTGCGGTGGTTGTTGTTGCAGTGGTTGTTGTTGCGGTGGTTGTTGTTGCAGTGGTTTTTTTGCGGTGGTTGTGCGGTGGTTGTTGTGCGGTGGTTGTGTTGTGGTGGTTGTGCGGTTGTTTTTGTTGCGGTGGTTGTTGTTGCGGTGGTTGTTGTTGCACTGGTTGTTTTGCGGTGGTTGTGTGGTGGTTGTTGTGTGGTAGTTGTTGTTCCGGTGGTTGTTTTGCGGTGGTAGTTGTTGCAGTGGTTGTTGTTGCGGTGGTTGTTGTTGCGGTGGTTGTTGCGGTGGTTGTTGTGCGGTGGTTGTTGTGCGGTGGTTGTTGTACGGTGGTTGTTGTTGCGGTGGTTGGTGTTGCAGTGGTTGTTTTGCGGTGGTTGTTGTTGCGGTGGTTGTTTTGCGGTGGTTGTGCAGTGGTTGTTGTGTGGTAGTTGTTGTTCCGGTGGTTGTTGTGTGGTGGTTGTTGTTGCTGTGATTGTTGTGCGGTGGTTGTTGTTGCGGTGACTGTTGTTGCGGTGGTTGTTTTTGCAGTGGGTGTTGTGCGGTGGTTGTTGCGCGATGGTTGTTGTTGCGGTGGTTGTTGCGGTGGTTGTTGTGCGGTGGTTGTTGTTGCGGTAGTTGTGCGGTGGTTGTTCTTGCGGTGGTTGTTGTTGCAGTGGTTGTTGCGGTGGTTGTTGTGCGGTGGTTGTTGTTGCGGCACTTTTTGTGCGGTGGTTGTTGTTGCAGTGGTTGTTGTGGTGGTTGTTGCGCGGTGGTTGTTGTTGCGGTGGTTGTTGTTGAGTGGTTGTTGTTGCGGTGGTTGTTTTGCGGTGGTTGTTGTTGCGGTGGTTGTTGTTGAGGTGGTTGTTGTTGCGGTGGTTGTTTTGCAGTGGTTGTTGTAGTGGTTGTTGTTGCGGTGGTTGTTGTTGTGGTGGTTGTTGTTGCGGTGGCTGTTGTGCAGTTGTTGGTGCGGTGGTTGTTGTGCGGTGGTTGTTGTGCAGTGGTTGTTGTTGCGGTGGTTGTTGTGCGGTGGTTGTTGTGCGGTGGTTGTTGTTGCGGCAGTTGTTGCGCGGTGGTTGTTGTTGCGGTGGTTGTTGTGGTGGTGGTTGTTGTTGCGGTGGTTGTTGTGCGGTGGTTGTTGTGGTGTTTGTTGTGCGGTGGTTGTTGTTTTGGTGGTTGTTGTGCGGTGGTTGTTGTTGCAGTGGTTGTTTTGCGGCGGTTGTGCGGTGGTTGTTGTGTGGTAGTTGTTGCGGTGGTTGTTGTGCGGTGGTTGTTGTTGCGGTGACTGTTGTTGCGGTGGTTGTTGTTGCAGTGGGTGTTGTGCGGTGGTTGTTGCGCGATGGTTGTTGTGCGGTGGTTGTTGTGCGGTGGTTGTTGTTGCGGTGGTTGTTGTTGCGGTGGTTGTTGTTGCGGTGGTTGTTGTTGCAGTGGTTGTTGTTGCGGTGGTTGTTTTGCGGTGGTTGTTGTGCGGTGGTTGTTGTTGCGGCACTTTTTGTGCGGTGGTTGTTGTTGCAGTGGTTGTTGTTGTGGTGGTTGTTGCGCGGTGGTTGTTGTTGCGGTGGTTGTTGTTGAGTGGTTGTTGTTGCGGTGGTTGTTTTGCGGTGGTTGTTGTTGCGGTGGTTGTTGTTGAGGTGGTTGTTGTTGCGGTGGTTGTTTTGCAGTGGTTGTTGTAGTGGTTGTTGTTGCGGTGGTTGTTGTGGTGGTGGTTGTTGTTGCGGTGGCTGTTGTGCAGTTGTTTTTGGTGAGGTGGTTGTTGTGCGGTGGTTGTTGTGCGGTGGTTGTTGTTGCGGTGGTTGTTGTGCGGTGGTTGTTGTGCGGTGGTTGTTGTTGCGGCAGTTGTTGCGCGGTGGTTGTTGTTGCGGTGGTTGTTGTGGTGGTGGTTGTTGTTGCGGTGGTTGTTGTGCGGTGGTTGTTGTTGTGGTGGTTGTTGTGCGGTGGTTGTTGTTTTGGTGGTTGTTGTGCGGTGGTTGTTGTTGCAGTGGTTGTTTTGCGGCGGTTGTGCGGTGGTTGTTGTGTGGTAGTTGTTGCGGTGGTTGTTGCGCGATGGTTGTTGTGCGGTGGTTGTTGTGCGGTGGTTGTTGTTGCGGTGGTTGTTGTTGCGGTGGTTGTTGTTGCAGTGGTTGTTGTTGCGGTGGTTGTTGTGCGGTGTTTGTTGTGCGGTGGTTGTTGCAGTGGTTGTTGTTGCGGTGTTTGTTGTTGCAGTGCTTGTTGTGCGGTGGTTGTTGTTGCGGTGGTTGTTGTTGCGGTGGTTGTTGTGCGGTGGTTGTTGTTGCGGTGGTTGTTGCGGTGGTTGTTATTGCGTTGGTTGTTGTGCGGTGGTTGTTGCGGTGGTTGTTGTTGCGGTGGTTGTTGTGCGGTGGTTGTTGTGCGGTGGTTGTTGCAGTGGTTGTTGTTGCGGTGGTTGTTGTTGCGGTGGTTGTTGTACGGTGGTTGTTGTTGCGGTGGTTGTTGTTGCGGTGGTTGTTGTGAGGTGGTTGTTGTTGCGGTGGTTGTTGCGGTGGTTGTTGTTGCAGTGGTTGTTGTGCTTTGGTTGTTGTTGCGGTAGTTGTTGTTGCGTTGGTTGTTGTGTGGTGGTTGTTGTTGCCGTGGTTGTTGTTCCGGTGGTTGTTGCTGCGGTGGTTGTTGTTGCGGTCGTTGTTGTTCGGTGGTTGTTGTTGCGGTGGTTGTTGTTCGGTTGTTGTTGTTGCGGTGGTTGTTGGTGCGGTGGTTGTTGTGGTGGTTGTTGCGGTGGTTGTTGTGCGGTGGTTTTTGTGCGGTGGTTGTGTTGCGGTGGTTGTTGTTGCGGTGGTTGTTGTGCAGTGGTTGTTGTTGCGGTGGTTGTTGTGCGGTGGTTGTTGTTGCGGTGGTTGTTTTACGGTTGTTTTTGTTGCGGTGGTTGTTGTTGCGGTGGTTGTTGTTGCAGTGGTTGTTGTTGCGGTGGTTGTTGTGCAGTGGTTGTTGTTGCCGTGGTTGTTGTTCCGGTGGTTGTTGGTGCGGTGGTTGTTGGTGCGGTGGTTGTTGTTGCGGTGGTTGTTGTGTGGTGGTTGCTGTTGCGGTGGTTGTTTTACGGTTGTTTTTGTTGCGGTGGTTGTTGTTGCGGTGGTTGTTGTTGCAGTGGTTGTTGTGCATTGGTTGTTGTTGCAGTGGTTGTTGTTGTGGTGGTTGTTGCGCCGTGGTTGTTGTTGCGGTGGTTGTTGTTTCGGTGGTTGTTGCGCGGTGGTTGTTGTTGCAGTGGTTGTTGTTGTGGTGGTTGTTGTTGTGGTGGTTTTTGTTGCGGTGGTTGTTGTTGCGGTGGTTGTTCTGCGGTGGTTGTTGGTGCGGTGGTTATTGTACGGTGGTTGTTGTTACGGTCGTTGTTGTTGCGGTGGTTGTTGTGCGGTGGTTGTTGTTGTGGTGGTTGTTGTTGCGGTGGTTGTTGTTGAGGTGGTTGTTGTTGTGGTGGTTGTTGTTGCGGTGGTTGTGTTGCGTTGGTTATTGTGCGGTGGTTGTTGTTGCGGTGTTTGTTTTTGCGGTGGTTGTTCTGCGTTGGTTGTTGTACGGCGGTTGTTGTTGCAGTGGTTGTTGTGGTCGTTGCTGTGGTGGTTGTTGTTGCGGAGGTGGTTGTTGCGGTGGTTGTTATTGCGGTGGTGGTTGTTGCGGTGGTGGTTTTTGCGGTGGTTGGTGTGCGGTGGTTATTGTTACAGTGGTTGTTGTGCGGTGGTTGTTGCGGTGGTTGTTGTACGGCTGTTGTTGTGTGGTAGTTGTTTTTCCGGTGGTTGTTATGCGGTGGTTGTTGTTGTAGTGGTTGTTGTTGCGGTAGTTGTTGTGCAGTGGTTGGTGTTGCGGTTGTTCTTGTGCGGTGGTTGTTATTGCGGTGGTTGTTGCTGCGGTGGTTGGTGTGCGGTGGTTGTTGTTGTGGTGTTTGTTGTGCGGTGGTTGTTGTTTTGGTGGTTGTTGTGCGGTGGTTGTTGTTGCAGTGGTTGTTTTGCGGCGGTTGTGCGGTGGTTGTTGTGTGGTAGTTGTTGCGGTGGTTGTTGCGCGATGGTTGTTGTGCGGTGGTTGTTGTGCGGTGGTTGTTGTTGCGGTGATTGTTGTTGCGGTGGTTGTTGTTGCAGTGGTTGTTGTTGCGGTGGTTGTTTTGCGGTGGTTGTTGTTGCACTGGTTGTTTTGCGGTGGTTGTGTGGTGGTTGTTGTGTGGTAGTTGTTGTTCCGGTGGTTGTTGTGCGGTGGTAGTTGTTGCAGTGGTTCTTGTTGCGGTGGTTGTTGTGCGGTGGTTGTTGCACAATGGTTGTTGTTGCGGTGGTTGTTGCGGTGGTTGTTGTGCGGTGGTTGTTGTACGGTGGTTGTTGTTGCGGTGGTTGGTGTTGCGGTGGTTGTTGTTGCAGTGGTTGTTGTGCGGTGGTTGTTGTTGCAGTGGTTGTTGTTGCAGTAGTTCTGTGGTAGTTGTTCTGCGGTGGTTGTTGTTGCGGTGACTGTTGTTGCGGTGGTTGTTGTTGCAGTGGGTGTTGTGCGGTGGTTGTTGCGCGATGGTTATTGTTGCGGTGGTTGTTTCGGTGGTTGTTGTGTGGTGGTTGTTGTTGCAGTAGTTGTGCGGTGGTTTTCTTGCAGTGGTTGTTGTTGCGGTGGTTGTTGCGGTGGTTGTTGTGCGGTGGTTGTTTTTCCGGTGGTTGTTGTGCGGTGGTAGTTGTTGCAGTGGTCGTTGTTGCGGTGGTTGTTGTTGCGGCAGTTGTTGTGCGGTGGTTGTTGTTGCGGTGGTTGTTGTTGTGGTGGTTGTTGTTGCGGTGGTTGTTGTTGCGGTGGTTGTTGTTGCGGTGGTTGTTCCGGTGGTTGTTGCAGTGGTTGTTGTGCAGTGGTTGTTGTTTCGGTGGTTGTTGTGCGGTGGTTGTTGTTGCGGTGGTTGTTTTTGCGGTGGTTGTTCCGGTGGTTGTCCCGGTGGTTGTTCCTGTGGTGTTTGTTGTTGCGGTGGTTGTTGTGCGGTGGTAGTTGTTGCAGTGGTTGTTGTTGCGGTGGTTTTTGTTGTTGCGGTGGTTGTTGTTGCGGTGGTTGTTTTTGCAGTGGTTTTTTTGCGGTGGTTGTGCGGTGGTTGTTGTTGCAGTGGGTGTTGTGCGGTGGTTGTTGTGCGGTGGTTGTTCTTCTGGTGGTTGTTGTTGCGGTGGTTGTTGTGCGTGGTTGTTGTTTCGGTGGTTGTTGTTGCGGTGGTTGTTGTGCGGTGGTAGTTGTTGCAGTGGTTCTTGTTGCGGTAGTTGTTGTGCGGTGGTTGTTGCGTGATGGTTGTTGTTGCGGTGGTTGTTGCGGTGGTTGTTGTGCGGTGGTTGTTGTTGCGGTGGTTGTTGTTGCGGTGGTTGTTGTGCGGTGGTTGTTGTGCGGTGGTGGTGTCGTTGCGGTGGTTGTTGTGCGGTGGTTGTTGTGCGGTGGTGGTGTTGTTGCGATGGTTGTGTTGCGGTGGTTGTTGTTGAGGTGGTTGTTGTTGCGGTGGTTGTTTTGCAGTGGTTGTTGTTGTGGTGGTTGTTGTTGAGGTGGTTGTTGTTGCGGTGGTTGTTATTGCGGCACTTGTGCGGTGGTTGTTGTTGCAGTGGTTGTTGTTGTTGTGGTTGTTGCGCGGTGGTTGTTGTTGCGGTGGTTGTTGTTGAGGTGGTTGTTGTTGCGGTGGTTGTTTTGCGGTGGTTGTTGTTGCGGTGGTTGTTGTTGAGGTGGTTGTTGTTGCGGTGGTTGTTTTGCGGTGGTTGTTGTTGACGTGGTTGTTGTTGAGGTGGTTGTTTTGCAATGGTTGTTGTTGTGGTAGTTGTTGTTGAGGTGGTTGTTGTTGCGGTGGTTGTTTTGCAGTGGTTGTTGTGTGGTAGTTGTTTTTGCAGTGGTTGTTGTGCGGTGGTAGTTGTTGCAGTGGTTGTTGTTCCGGTGGTTGTTGTGCGGTGACTGTTGTTGCGGTGGTTGTTGTTGCAGTGGGTGTTGTGCGGTGGTTGTTTTTCCGGTGGTTGTTGTGCGGTGGTAGTTGTTGCAGTGGTTGTTGTTGCGGTGGTTGCTGTTGCGGCAGTTGTTGTGCGGTGGTTGTTGTTGCGGTGGTTGTTGTGGTGGTGGTTGTGCGGTGGTTGTTGTTGCGGTGGTTGTTGTGCGGTGGTTGTTGTGGTGGTTTTTGTTGCGGTGGTTGTTGTTGTTGCGGTGGTTGTTGTTCGGTTGTTGTTGCGGTGGTTGTTGTTGCGGTGGTTGTGTGGTGGTTGTTGCTGCAGTGGTTATTGTGCGGTGGTTGTGCGGTGGTTGTTGTTGCGGTGGTTGTTGTGCGGTGTTTGTTGTGCGGTGGTTGTTGCAGTGGTTGTTGTTGCGGTGTTTGTTGTTGCAGTGGTTTTTGTTGCGGTGGTTGTTGTGCGGTGGTTGTTGTTGCGGTGGTTGTTGTTGCGGTGGTTGTTGTGCGGTGGTTGTTGTTGCGGTTGTTGTTGCGGTGGTTGTTATTGCGTTGGTTGTTGTGCGGTGGTTGTTGTTGCGGTGGTTGTTGTTGCGGTGGTTGTTGTGCGGTGGTTGTTGTGCGGTGGTTGTTGCAGTGGTTGTTGTTGCGGTGGTTGTTGTTGCGGTGGTTGTTGTACGGTGGTTGTTGTTGCGGTGGTTGTTGTTGCGGTGGTTGTTGTGAGGTGGTTGTTGTTGCGGTGGTTGTTGCGGTGGTTGTTGTTGCAGTGGTTGTTGTGCTTTGGTTGTTGTTGCGGTGGTTGTTCTTGCGTTGGTTGTTGTGCGGTGGTTGTTGTTGCCGTGGTTGTTGTTCCGGTGGTTGTTGCTGCGGTGGTTGTTGTTGCGGTGGTTGTTGTTCGGTTGTTGTTGTTGCGGTGGTTGTTGGTGCGGTGGTTGTTGTGGTGGTTGTTGCGGTGGTTGTTGTGCGGTAGTTTTTGTGCGGTGGTTGTGTTGCGGTGGTTGTTGTTGCGGTGGTTGTTGTGCAGTGGTTGTTGTTGCGGTGGTTGTTGTGCGGTGGTTGTTGTTGCGGTGGTTGTTTTACGGTTGTTTTTGTTGCGGTGGTTGTTGTTGCGGTGGTTGTTGTTGCAGTGGTTGTTGTTGCGGTGGTTGTTGTTGCAGTGGTTTTTTTGCGGTGGTTGTGCGGTGGTTGTTGTGCGGTGGTTGTGTTGTGGTGGTTGTGCGGTTGTTTTTGTTGCGGTGGTTGTTGTTGCGGTGGTTGTTGTTGCACTGGTTGTTTTGCGGTGGTTGTGTGGTGGTTGTTGTGTGGTAGTTGTTGTTCCGGTGGTTGTTGTGCGGTGGTAGTTGTTGCAGTGGTTGTTGTTGCGGTGGTTGTTGTTGCGGTGGTTGTTGCGGTGGTTGTTGTGCGGTGGTTGTTGTGCGGTGGTTGTTGTACGGTGGTTGTTGTTGCGGTGGTTGGTGTTGCAGTGGTTGTTTTGCGGTGGTTGTTGTTGCGGTGGTTGTTTTGCGGTGGTTGTGCAGTGGTTGTTGTGTGGTAGTTGTTGTTCCGGTGGTTGTTGTGTGGTGGTTGTTGTTGCTGTGATTGTTGTGCGGTGGTTGTTGTTGCGGTGACTGTTGTTGCGGTGGTTGTTTTTGCAGTGGGTGTTGTGCGGTGGTTGTTGCGCGATGGTTGTTGTTGCGGTGGTTGTTGCGGTGGTTGTTGTGCGGTGGTTGTTGTTGCGGTAGTTGTGCGGTGGTTGTTCTTGCGGTGGTTGTTGTTGCAGTGGTTGTTGCGGTGGTTGTTGTGCGGTGGTTGTTGTTGCGGCACTTTTTGTGCGGTGGTTGTTGTTGCAGTGGTTGTTGTGGTGGTTGTTGCGCGGTGGTTGTTGTTGCGGTGGTTGTTGTTGAGTGGTTGTTGTTGCGGTGGTTGTTTTGCGGTGGTTGTTGTTGCGGTGGTTGTTGTTGAGGTGGTTGTTGTTGCGGTGGTTGTTTTGCAGTGGTTGTTGTAGTGGTTGTTGTTGCGGTGGTTGTTGTTGTGGTGGTTGTTGTTGCGGTGGCTGTTGTGCAGTTGTTGTTGGTGCGGTGGTTGTTGTGCGGTGGTTGTTGTGCAGTGGTTGTTGTTGCGGTGGTTGTTGTGCGGTGGTTGTTGTGCGGTGGTTGTTGTTGCGGCAGTTGTTGCGCGGTGGTTGTTGTTGCGGTGGTTGTTGTGGTGGTGGTTGTTGTTGCGGTGGTTGTTGTGCGGTGGTTGTTGTGGTGTTTGTTGTGCGGTGGTTGTTGTTTTGGTGGTTGTTGTGCGGTGGTTGTTGTTGCAGTGGTTGTTTTGCGGCGGTTGTGCGGTGGTTGTTGTGTGGTAGTTGTTGCGGTGGTTGTTGTGCGGTGGTTGTTGTTGCGGTGACTGTTGTTGCGGTGGTTGTTGTTGCAGTGGGTGTTGTGCGGTGGTTGTTGCGCGATGGTTGTTGTGCGGTGGTTGTTGTGCGGTGGTTGTTGTTGCGGTGGTTGTTGTTGCGGTGGTTGTTGTTGCGGTGGTTGTTGTTGCAGTGGTTGTTGTTGCGGTGGTTGTTTTGCGGTGGTTGTTGTGCGGTGGTTGTTGTTGCGGCACTTTTTGTGCGGTGGTTGTTGTTGCAGTGGTTGTTGTTGTGGTGGTTGTTGCGCGGTGGTTGTTGTTGCGGTGGTTGTTGTTGAGTGGTTGTTGTTGCGGTGGTTGTTTTGCGGTGGTTGTTGTTGCGGTGGTTGTTGTTGAGGTGGTTGTTGTTGCGGTGGTTGTTTTGCAGTGGTTGTTGTAGTGGTTGTTGTTGCGGTGGTTGTTGTGGTGGTGGTTGTTGTTGCGGTGGCTGTTGTGCAGTTGTTTTTGGTGAGGTGGTTGTTGTGCGGTGGTTGTTGTGCGGTGGTTGTTGTTGCGGTGGTTGTTGTGCGGTGGTTGTTGTGCGGTGGTTGTTGTTGCGGCAGTTGTTGCGCGGTGGTTGTTGTTGCGGTGGTTGTTGTGGTGGTGGTTGTTGTTGCGGTGGTTGTTGTGCGGTGGTTGTTGTTGTGGTGTTTGTTGTGCGGTGGTTGTTGTTTTGGTGGTTGTTGTGCGGTGGTTGTTGTTGCAGTGGTTGTTTTGCGGCGGTTGTGCGGTGGTTGTTGTGTGGTAGTTGTTGCGGTGGTTGTTGCGCGATGGTTGTTGTGCGGTGGTTGTTGTGCGGTGGTTGTTGTTGCGGTGGTTGTTGTTGCGGTGGTTGTTGTTGCAGTGGTTGTTGTTGCGGTGGTTGTTGTGCGGTGTTTGTTGTGCGGTGGTTGTTGCAGTGGTTGTTGTTGCGGTGTTTGTTGTTGCAGTGGTTGTTGTGCGGTGGTTGTTGTTGCGGTGGTTGTTGTTGCGGTGGTTGTTGTGCGGTGGTTGTTGTTGCGGTGGTTGTTGCGGTGGTTGTTATTGCGTTGGTTGTTGTGCGGTGGTTGTTGCGGTGGTTGTTGTTGCGGTGGTTGTTGTGCGGTGGTTGTTGTGCGGTGGTTGTTGCAGTGGTTGTTGTTGCGGTGGTTGTTGTTGCGGTGGTTGTTGTACGGTGGTTGTTGTTGCGGTGGTTGTTGTTGCGGTGGTTGTTGTGAGGTGGTTGTTGTTGCGGTGGTTGTTGCGGTGGTTGTTGTTGCAGTGGTTGTTGTGCTTTGGTTGTTGTTGCGGTAGTTGTTGTTGCGTTGGTTGTTGTGTGGTGGTTGTTGTTGCCGTGGTTGTTGTTCCGGTGGTTGTTGCTGCGGTGGTTGTTGTTGCGGTCGTTGTTGTTCGGTGGTTGTTGTTGCGGTGGTTGTTGTTCGGTTGTTGTTGTTGCGGTGGTTGTTGGTGCGGTGGTTGTTGTGGTGGTTGTTGCGGTGGTTGTTGTGCGGTGGTTTTTGTGCGGTGGTTGTGTTGCGGTGGTTGTTGTTGCGGTGGTTGTTGTGCAGTGGTTGTTGTTGCGGTGGTTGTTGTGCGGTGGTTGTTGTTGCGGTGGTTGTTTTACGGTTGTTTTTGTTGCGGTGGTTGTTGTTGCGGTGGTTGTTGTTGCAGTGGTTGTTGTTGCGGTGGTTGTTGTGCAGTGGTTGTTGTTGCCGTGGTTGTTGTTCCGGTGGTTGTTGTTGCGGTGGTTGTTGGTGCGGTGGTTGTTGTTGCGGTGGTTGTTGTGTGGTGGTTGCTGTTGCGGTGGTTGTTTTACGGTTGTTTTTGTTGCGGTGGTTGTTGTTGCGGTGGTTGTTGTTGCAGTGGTTGTTGTGCATTGGTTGTTGTTGCAGTGGTTGTTGTTGTGGTGGTTGTTGCGCCGTGGTTGTTGTTGCGGTGGTTGTTGTTTCGGTGGTTGTTGCGCGGTGGTTGTTGTTGCAGTGGTTGTTGTTGTGGTGGTTGTTGTTGTGGTGGTTTTTGTTGCGGTGGTTGTTGTCGCGGTGGTTGTTCTGCGGTGGTTGTTGGTGCGGTGGTTATTGTACGGTGGTTGTTGTTACGGTCGTTGTTGTTGCGGTGGTTGTTGTGCGGTGGTTGTTGTTGTGGTGGTTGTTGTTGCGGTGGTTGTTGTTGAGGTGGTTGTTGTTGTGGTGGTTGTTGTTGCGGTGGTTGTGTTGCGTTGGTTATTGTGCGGTGGTTGTTGTTGCGGTGTTTGTTTTTGCGGTGGTTGTTCTGCGTTGGTTGTTGTACGGCGGTTGTTGTTGCGGTGGTTGTTGTGCGGTGGTCGTTGCGGCGGTTGTTGTTGCAGTGGTTGTTGTGGTCGTTGCTGTGGTGGTTGTTGTTGCGGAGGTGGTTGTTGCGGTGGTTGTTATTGCGGTGGTGGTTGTTGCGGTGGTGGTTTTTGCGGTGGTTGGTGTGCGGTGGTTATTGTTACAGTGGTTGTTGTGCGGTGGTTGTTGCGGTGGTTGTTGTACGGCTGTTGTTGTGTGGTAGTTGTTTTTCCGGTGGTTGTTATGCGGTGGTTGTTGTTGTAGTGGTTGTTGTTGCGGTAGTTGTTGTGCAGTGGTTGGTGTTGCGGTTGTTCTTGTGCGGTGGTTGTTATTGCGGTGGTTGTTGCTGCGGTGGTTGGTGTGCGGTGGTTGTTGTTGTGGTGTTTGTTGTGCGGTGGTTGTTGTTTTGGTGGTTGTTGTGCGGTGGTTGTTGTTGCAGTGGTTGTTTTGCGGCGGTTGTGCGGTGGTTGTTGTGTGGTAGTTGTTGCGGTGGTTGTTGCGCGATGGTTGTTGTGCGGTGGTTGTTGTGCGGTGGTTGTTGTTGCGGTGATTGTTGTTGCGGTGGTTGTTGTTGCAGTGGTTGTTGTTGCGGTGGTTGTTTTGCGGTGGTTGTTGTTGCACTGGTTGTTTTGCGGTGGTTGTGTGGTGGTTGTTGTGTGGTAGTTGTTGTTCCGGTGGTTGTTGTGCGGTGGTAGTTGTTGCAGTGGTTCTTGTTGCGGTGGTTGTTGTGCGGTGGTTGTTGCACAATGGTTGTTGTTGCGGTGGTTGTTGCGGTGGTTGTTGTGCGGTGGTTGTTGTACGGTGGTTGTTGTTGCGGTGGTTGGTGTTGCGGTGGTTGTTGTTGCAGTGGTTGTTGTGCGGTGGTTGTTGTTGCAGTGGTTGTTGTTGCAGTAGTTCTGTGGTAGTTGTTCTGCGGTGGTTGTTGTTGCAGTGGTTGTTGTTGCGGTGGTTGTTGTGTGGTGGTTGTTGTTGCTGTGGTTGTTGTGCGGTGGTTGTTGTTGCGGTGACTGTTGTTGCGGTGGTTGTTTTTGCAGTGGGTGTTGTGCGGTGGTTGTTGCGCGATGGTTGTTGTTGCGGTGGTTGTTGCGGTGGTTGTTGTGCGGTGGTTGTTGTTGCGGTAGTTGTGCGGTGGTTGTTCTTGCGGTGGTTGTTGTTGCAGTGGTTGTTGCGGTGGTTGTTGTGCGGTGGTTGTTGTTGCGGCACTTTTTGTGCGGTGGTGGTTGTTGCAGTGGTTGTTGTGGTGGTTGTTGCGCGGTGGTTGTTGTTGCGGTGGTTGTTGTTGAGTGGTTGTTGTTGCGGTGGTTGTTTTGCAGTGGTTGTTGTAGTGGTTGTTGTTGCGGTGGTTGTTGTTGTGGTGGTTGTTGTTGCGGTGGCTGTTGTGCAGTTGTTGTTGGTGAGGTGGTTGTTGTGCGGTGGTTGTTGTGCAGTGGTTGTTGTTGCGGTGGTTGTTGTGCGGTGGTTGTTGTGCGGTGGTTGTTGTTGCGGCAGTTGTTGCGCGGTGGTTGTTGTTGCGGTGGTTGTTGTGGTGGTGGTTGTTGTTGCGGTGGTTGTTGTGCGGTGGTTGTTGTGGTGTTTGTTGTGCGGTGGTTGTTGTTTTGGTGGTTGTTGTGCGGTGGTTGTTGTTGCAGTGGTTGTTTTGCGGCGGTTGTGCGGTGGTTGTTGTGTGGTAGTTGTTGCGGTGGTTGTTGTGCGGTGGTTGTTGTTGCGGTGACTGTTGTTGCGGTGGTTGTTGTTGCAGTGGGTGTTGTGCGGTGGTTGTTGCGCGATGGTTGTTGTGCGGTGGTTGTTGTGCGGTGGTTGTTGTTGCGGTGGTTGTTGTTGCGGTGGTTGTTGTTGCGGTGGTTGTTGTTGCAGTGGTTGTTGTTGCGGTGGTTGTTTTGCGGTGGTTGTTGTTGCACTGGTTGTTTTGCGGTGGTTGTGTGGTGGTTGTTGTGTGGTAGTTGTTGTTCCGGTGGTTGTTGTGCGGTGGTAGTTGTTGCAGTGGTTGTTGTTGCGGTGGTTGTTGTGCGGTGGTTGTGTTGCGGTGGTTGTTGTTCCGGTGGTTGTTGTGCGGTGGTAGTTGTTGCAGTGGTTGTTGTTGCGGTGGTTGTTGTGCGGTGGTTGTTGTTGCGGCAGTTGTTGCGCGGTGGTTGTTGTTGCGGTGGTTGTTGTGGTGGTGGTTGTTGTTGCGGTGGTTGTTGTGCGGTGGTTGTTGTTGTGGTGTTTGTTGTGCGGTGGTTGTTGTTTTGGTGGTTGTTGTGCGGTGGTTGTTGTTGCAGTGGTTGTTTTGCGGCGGTTGTACGGTGGTTGTTGTGTGGTAGTTGTTGCGGTGGTTGTTGTGCGGCGGTTGTTGTTGCGGTGACTGTTGTTGCGGTGGTTGTTGTTGCAGTGGGTGTTGTGCGGTGGTTGTTGCGCGATGGTTGTTGTGCGGTGGTTGTTGTTGCGGTGGTTGTTGTTGCGGTGGTTGTTCCGGTGGTTGTCCCGGTGGTTGTTCCTGTGGTGTTTGTTGTTGCGGTGGTTGTTGTGCGGTGGTAGTTGTTGCAGTGGTTGTTGTTGCGGTGGTTTTTGTTGTTGCGGTGGTTGTTGTTGCGGTGGTTGTTGTTGCAGTGGTTTTTTTGCGGTGGTTGTGCGGTGGTTGTTGTTGCAGTGGGTGTTGTGCGGTGGTTGTTGCGGTGGTGGTTGTTGCGGTGGTTGTTGTGCGGTGGTTGTTGTTGCGTTAGTTGTGCGGTGGTTGTTCTTGCGGTGGTTGTTGTTGCGGTAGTTGTGCGGTGGTTGTTGTGCGGTGGTTGTTGTTGCGGTGGCTGTTGTGCGGTGGTTGTTGTTGCGGCGGTTGTTGTGCGGTGGTTGTTGTTGCGGTGGTTGTTGTTGTGGTGGTTGTTGTTGCGGTGGTTGTTGTTGCGGTGGTTGTTGTGCGGTGGTTGTTGGTGCGGTGGTTGTTGTGCGGTGGTTGTTGTGCGGTGGTTGTTGTTGTGGTGGTTGTTGCGCGGTGGTTGTTGTTGCGGTGGTTGTTGTTGCGGTGGTTGTTGTGGTGGTTGTTGTGCGGTGGTTTTCTTGCGGTGGTTGTTGTTGCAGTGGTTGTTGCGGTGGTTGTTGTGCGGTGGTTGTTGTGCGGTGGTTGTTCTTCTGGTGGCTGTTGTTGCGGTGGTTGTTGTGCGGTGGTTGTTGTTGCGGTGTTTGTTGTGCGGTGGTTGTTGTTTTGGTGGTTGTTGTGTAGGTGGTTGTTGTTGCAGTGGTTGTTTTGCGGTGGTTGTGCGGTGGTTGTTGTGTGGTAGTTGTTGTTCCGGTGGTTGTTGTGCGGTGGTTGTTGTTGCGGTGACTGTTGTTGCGGTGGTTGTTGTTGCAGTGGGTGTTGTGCGGTGGTTGTTGCGCGATGGTTGTGCGGTGGTTGTTGCGGTGGTTGTTGTGCGGTGGTTGTTGTTGCGGTGACTGTTGTTGCGGTGGTTGTTGTTGCAGTGGGTGTTGTGCGGTGGTTGTTGCGCGATGGTTGTTGTGCGGTGGTTGTTGTTGCGGTGGTTGTTGTTGCGGTGGCTGTTGTGCAGTTGTTGTTGGTGAGGTGGTTGTTGTGCGGTGGTTGTTGTGCGGTGGTTGTTGTTGCGGTGGTTGTTGTGCTGTGGTTGTTGTGCGGTGGTTGTTGTTGCGGCAGTTGTTGCGCGGTGGTTGTTGTTGCGGTGGTTGTTGTGGTGGTGGTTGTTGTTGCGGTGGTTGTTGTGGTGTTTGTTGTGCGGTGGTTGTTGTTTTGGTGGTTGTTGTGCGGTGGTTGTTGTTGCAGTGGTTGTTTTGCGGCGGTTGTGCGGTGGTTGTTGTGTGGTAGTTGTTGCGGTGGTTGTTGTGCGGTGGTTGTTGTTGCGGTGACTGTTGTTGCGGTGGTTGTTGTTGCAGTGGGTGTTGTGCGGTGGTTGTTGCGTGATGGTTATTGTTGCGGTGGTTGTTGTGGTGGTTGTTGTGCGGTGGTTTCTTGCGGTGGTTGTTGTTGCGGTGGTTGTTGTTGCAGTGGTTGTTGTTGCGGTGGTTGTTTTGCGGTGGTTGTTGTTGCACTGGTTGTTTTGCGGTGGTTGTGTGGTGGTTGTTGTGTGGTAGTTGTTGTTCCGGTGGTTGTTGTGCGGTGGTAGTTGTTGCAGTGGTTGTTGTTGCGGTGGTTGTTGTGCGGTGGTTGTGTTGCGGTGGTTGTTGTTCCGGTGGTTGTTGTGCGGTGGTAGTTGTTGCAGTGGTTGTTGTTGCGGTGGTTGTTGTGCGGTGGTTGTTGTTGCGGCAGTTGTTGCGCGGTGGTTGTTGTTGCGGTGGTTGTTGTGGTGGTGGTTGTTTTTGCGGTGGTTGTTGTGCGGTGGTTGTTGTTGTGGTGTTTGTTGTGCGGTGGTTGTTGTTTTGGTGGTTGTTGTGCGGTGGTTGTTGTTGCAGTAGTTGTTTTGCGGCGGTTGTGCGGTGGTTGTTGTGTGGTAGTTGTTGCGGTGGTTGTTGTGCGGTGGTTGTTGTTGCGGTGACTGTTGTTGCGGTGGTTGTTGTTGCAGTGGGTGTTGTGCGGTGGTTGTTGCGCGATGGTTGTTGTGCGGTGGTTGTTGTTGCGGTGGTTGTTGTTGCGGTGGTTGTTCCGGTGGTTGTCCCGGTGGTTGTTCCTGTGGTGTTTCTTGTTGCGGTGGTTGTTGTGCGGTGGTAGTTGTTGCCGTGGTTGTTGTTGCGGTGGTTGTTGTTGCAGTGGTTTTTTTGCGATGGTTGTGCGGTGGTTGTTGTTGCAGTGGGTGTTGTGCGGTGGTTGTTGCGGTGGTGGTTGTTGCGGTGGTTGTTGTGCGGTGGTTGTTGTTGCGTTAGTTGTGCGGTGGTTGTTCTTGCGGTGGTTGTTGTTGCGGTAGTTGTGCGGTGGTTGTTGTTGCGGTGGCTGTTGTGCGGTGGTTGTTGTTGCGGCGGTTGTTGTGCGGCGGTTGTTGTGCGGTGGTTGTTGTTGCGGTGGTTGTTGTTGTGGTGGTTGTTGCGCGGTGGTTGTTGTTGCGGTGGTTGTTGTTGCGGTGGTTGTTGTTGCGGTGGTTGTTGTGGTGGTTGTTGTGCGGTGGTTTTCTTGCGGTGGTTGTTGTTGCAGTGGTTGTTGCGGTGGTTGTTGTGCGGTGGTTGTTGTGCGGTGGTTGTTCTTCTGGTGGCTGTTGTTGCGGTGGTTGTTGTGCGGTGGTTGTTGTTGCGGTGTTTGTTGTGCGGTGGTTGTTGTTTTGGTGGTTGTTGTGTAGGTGGTTGTTGTTGCAGTGGTTGTTTTGCGGTGGTTGTGCGGTGGTTGTTGTGTGGTAGTTGTTGTTCCGGTGGTTGTTGTGCGGTGGTTGTTGTTGCGGTGACTGTTGTTGCGGTGGTTGTTGTTGCAGTGGGTGTTGTGCGGTGGTTGTTGCGCGATGGTTGTGCGGTGGTTGTTGCGGTGGTTGTTGTGCGGTGGTTGTTGTTGCGGTAGTTGTGCGGTGGTTTTCTTGCGGTGGTTGTTGTTGCAGTGGTTGTTGCGGTGGTTGTTGTGCGGTGGTTGTTGTGCGGTGGTAATTGTTGCAGTGGTTGTTGTTCCGGTGGTTGTTGTGCGGTGACTGTTGTTGCGGTGGTTGTTGTTGCAGTGGCTGTTGTGCGGTGGTTGTTGCGCGACGGTTATTGTTGCGGTGGTTGTTGTGGTGGTTGTTGTGCGGTGGTTTTCTTGCGGTGGTTGTTGTTGCAGTGGTTGTTGCGGTGGTTGTTGTGCGGTGGTTGTTGTGCGGTGGTTGTTCTTCTGGTGGCTGTTGTTGCGGTGGTTGTTGTTGCGGTGGTTGTTGTGCGGTGGTTGTTGTGTGGTGGTTGTTGTTGTAGTGTTGTTGTGCGGTGGTTGTTGTTGCGGTGGTTGTTGTGCGGTGGTTGTTGTTTCGGTGGTTGTTGTTGCGGTGGTTGTTGTTGCGGTGGTTGTTGTTGCAGTGGTTGTTTTGCGGTGGTTGTTGTTGCAGTGGTTGTTTTGCGGTGGTTGTGTGGTGGTTGTTGTGTGGTAGTTGTTGTTCCGGTGGTTGTTGTGCGGTGGTAGTTGTTGCAGTGGTTGTTGTTGCGGTAGTTGTTGTGCGGTGGTTGTTGCGCGATGGTTGTTGTTGCGGTGGTTGTTGCGGTGGTTGTTGTGCGGTGGTTGTTGTTGCGGTGGTTGTTGCGCGGTGGTTGTTGTTGCGGTGGTTGTTGTGCGGTGGTTGTTGGTGCGGTGGTTGTTGTGCGGTGGTTGTTGTTGCGGAAGTTGTTGTGCGGTGGTTGTTGTGTGGTGGTTGTTGTTCTGTTGGGTGTTGTGTGGTGGTTGTTGTGCGGTAGTTGTTGTTGCAGTGGTTGTTGTGCGTTGGTTGTTGCGGTGGTTGTTGTGCGGTGGTTGTGTTGTGGTGGTTGTTGTGCGGTTGTTTTTGTTGCGGTGGTTGTTGTTGCGGTGGTTGTTGTTGCACTGGTTGTTTTGCGGTGGTTGTGTGGTGGTTGTTGTGTGGTAGTTGTTGTTCCGGTGGTTGTTGTGCGGTGGTAGTTGTTGCAGTGGTTGTTGTTGCGGTGGTTGTTGTTGCGGTGGTTGTTGCGGTGGTTGTTGTGCGGTGGTTGTTGTACGGTGGTTGTTGTTGCGGTGACTGTTGTTGCGGTGGTTGTTGTTGCAGTGGGTGTTGTGCGGTGGTTGTTGCGCGATGGTTATTGTTGCGGTGGTTATTTCGGTGGTTGTTGTGTGGTGCTTGTTGTTGCAGTAGTTGTGCGGTGGTTTTCTTGCAGTGGTTGTTGTTGCGGTGGTTGTTGCGGTGGTTGTTGTGCGGTGGTTGTTTTTCCGGTGGTTGTTGTGCGGTGGTAGTTGTTGCAGTGGTCGTCGTTGCGGTGGTTGTTGTTGCGGCAGTTGTTGTGCGGTGGTTGTTGTTGCGGTGGTTTTTGTTGTGGTGGTTGTTTTGCGGTGGTTGTTGTTGCCGTGGTTGTTGTTGCGGTGGTTGTTCCGGTGGTTGTTGCAGTGGTTGTTGTGCAGTGGTTGTTGTTGCGGTGGTTGTTGTGCGGTGGTTGTTGTTGCGGTGGTTGTTGTTGCGGTGGTTGTTCTGGTGGTTGTCCCGGTGGTTGTTCCTGTGGTGTTTGTTGTTGCGGTGGTTGTTGTGCGGTGGTAGTTGTTGCAGTGGTTGTTGTTGCGGTGGTTTTTGTTGTTGCGGTGGTTGTTGTTGCGGTGGTTGTTGTTGCAGTGGTTTTTTTGCGGTGGTTGTGCGGTGGTTGTTGTTGCAGTGGGTGCTGTGCGGTGGTTGTTGCGGTGGTGGTTGTTGCGGTGGTTGTTGTGCGGTGGTTGTTGTTGCGTTAGTTGTGCGGTGGTTGTTCTTGCGGTGGTTGTTGTTGCGGTAGTTGTGCGGTGGTTGTTGTGCGGTGGTTGTTGTTGCGGTGGTTGTTGTGGTGGTTGTTGTGCGGTGGTTTTCTTGCGGTGGTTGTTGTTGCAGTGGTTGTTGCGGTGGTTGTTGTGCGGTGGTTGTTGTGCGGTGGTTGTTCTTCTGGTGGCTGTTGTTGCGGTGGTTGTTGTGCGGTGGTTGTTGTTGCGGTGTTTGTTGTGCGGTGGTTGTTGTTTTGGTGGTTGTTGTGTAGGTGGTTGTTGTTGCAGTGGTTGTTTTGCGGTGGTTGTGCGGTGGTTGTTGTGTGGTAGTTGTTGTTCCGGTGGTTGTTGTGCGGTGGTTGTTGTTGCGGTGACTGTTGTTGCGGTGGTTGTTGTTGCAGTGGGTGTTGTGCGGTGGTTGTTGCGCGATGGTTGTGCGGTGGTTGTTGCGGTGGTTGTTGTGCGGTGGTTGTTGTTGCGGTAGTTGTGCGGTGGTTTTCTTGCGGTGGTTGTTGTTGCAGTGGTTGTTGCGGTGGTTGTTGTGCGGTGGTTGTTGTGCGGTGGTAATTGTTGCAGTGGTTGTTGTTCCGGTGGTTGTTGTGCGGTGACTGTTGTTGCGGTGGTTGTTGTTGCAGTGGCTGTTGTGCGGTGGTTGTTGCGCGACGGTTATTGTTGCGGTGGTTGTTGTGGTGGTTGTTGTGCGGTGGTTTTCTTGCGGTGGTTGTTGTTGCAGTGGTTGTTGCGGTGGTTGTTGTGCGGTGGTTGTTGTGCGGTGGTTGTTCTTCTGGTGGCTGTTGTTGCGGTGGTTGTTGTTGCGGTGGTTGTTGTGCGGTGGTTGTTGTGTGGTGGTTGTTGTTGTAGTGTTGTTGTGCGGTGGTTGTTGTTGCGGTGGTTGTTGTGCGGTGGTTGTTGTTTCGGTGGTTGTTGTTGCGGTGGTTGTTGTTGCGGTGGTTGTTGTTGCAGTGGTTGTTTTGCGGTGGTTGTTGTTGCAGTGGTTGTTTTGCGGTGGTTGTGTGGTGGTTGTTGTGTGGTAGTTGTTGTTCCGGTGGTTGTTGTGCGGTGGTAGTTGTTGCAGTGGTTGTTGTTGCGGTAGTTGTTGTGCGGTGGTTGTTGCGCGATGGTTGTTGTTGCGGTGGTTGTTGCGGTGGTTGTTGTGCGGTGGTTGTTGTTGCGGTGGTTGTTGCGCGGTGGTTGTTGTTGCGGTGGTTGTTGTGCGGTGGTTGTTGGTGCGGTGGTTGTTGTGCGGTGGTTGTTGTTGCGGAAGTTGTTGTGCGGTGGTTGTTGTGTGGTGGTTGTTGTTCTGTTGGGTGTTGTGTGGTGGTTGTTGTGCGGTAGTTGTTGTTGCAGTGGTTGTTGTGCGTTGGTTGTTGCGGTGGTTGTTGTGCGGTGGTTGTGTTGTGGTGGTTGTTGTGCGGTTGTTTTTGTTGCGGTGGTTGTTGTTGCGGTGGTTGTTGTTGCACTGGTTGTTTTGCGGTGGTTGTGTGGTGGTTGTTGTGTGGTAGTTGTTGTTCCGGTGGTTGTTGTGCGGTGGTAGTTGTTGCAGTGGTTGTTGTTGCGGTGGTTGTTGTTGCGGTGGTTGTTGCGGTGGTTGTTGTGCGGTGGTTGTTGTACGGTGGTTGTTGTTGCGGTGACTGTTGTTGCGGTGGTTGTTGTTGCAGTGGGTGTTGTGCGGTGGTTGTTGCGCGATGGTTATTGTTGCGGTGGTTATTTCGGTGGTTGTTGTGTGGTGCTTGTTGTTGCAGTAGTTGTGCGGTGGTTTTCTTGCAGTGGTTGTTGTTGCGGTGGTTGTTGCGGTGGTTGTTGTGCGGTGGTTGTTTTTCCGGTGGTTGTTGTGCGGTGGTAGTTGTTGCAGTGGTCGTCGTTGCGGTGGTTGTTGTTGCGGCAGTTGTTGTGCGGTGGTTGTTGTTGCGGTGGTTTTTGTTGTGGTGGTTGTTTTGCGGTGGTTGTTGTTGCCGTGGTTGTTGTTGCGGTGGTTGTTCCGGTGGTTGTTGCAGTGGTTGTTGTGCAGT
Source organism: Strix aluco (assembly GCF_031877795.1). Lineage (NCBI taxonomy): Eukaryota > Metazoa > Chordata > Aves > Strigiformes > Strigidae > Strix > Strix aluco. The sequence continues at coordinate 181,591 of NW_027436629.1, forward strand.
GGTTGTTGTTGCGGTGGTTGTTGTGCGGTGGTTGTTGTTGCGGTGGTTGTTGTTGCGGTGGTTGTTCTGGTGGTTGTCCCGGTGGTTGTTCCTGTGGTGTTTGTTGTTGCGGTGGTTGTTGTGCGGTGGTAGTTGTTGCAGTGGTTGTTGTTGCGGTGGTTTTTGTTGTTGCGGTGGTTGTTGTTGCGGTGGTTGTTGTTGCAGTGGTTTTTTTGCGGTGGTTGTGCGGTGGTTGTTGTTGCAGTGGGTGCTGTGCGGTGGTTGTTGCGGTGGTGGTTGTTGCGGTGGTTGTTGTGCGGTGGTTGTTGTTGCGTTAGTTGTGCGGTGGTTGTTCTTGCGGTGGTTGTTGTTGCGGTAGTTGTGCGGTGGTTGTTGTGCGGTGGTTGTTGTTGCGGTGGCTGTTGTGCGGTGGTTGTTGTTGCGGTGGTTGTTGTTGTGGTGGTTGTTTCGCGGTGGTTGTTGTTGTGGTGGTTGTTGTTGCGGTGGTTGTTGTGCGGTGGTTGTTGTTGCGGTGTTTGTTGTGCGGTGGTTGTTGTTTTGGTGGTTGTTGTGTAGGTGGTTGTTGTTGCAGTGGTTGTTTTGCGGTGGTTGTGCGGTGGTTGTTGTGTGGTAGTTGTTGTTCCGGTGGTTGTTGTGCGGTGGTTGTTGTTGCGGTGACTGTTGTTGCGGTGGTTGTTGTTGCAGTGGGTGTTGTGCGGTGGTTGTTGCGCGATGGTTGTTGTGCGGTGGTTGTTGCGGTGGTTGTTGTGCGGTGGTTGTTGTTGCGGTAGTTGTGCGGTGGTTTTCTTGCGGTGGTTGTTGTTGCAGTGGTTGTTGCGGTGGTTGTTGTGCGGTGGTTGTTGTGCGGTGGTAGTTGTTGCAGTGGTGGTTGTTCCGGTGGTTGTTGTGCGGTGACTGTTGTTGCGGTGGTTGTTGTTGCAGTGGCTGTTGTGCGGTGGTTGTTGCGCGACGGTTATTGTTGCGGTGGTTGTTGTGGTGGTTGTTGTGCGGTGGTTTTCTTGCGGTGGTTGTTGTTGCAGTGGTTGTTGCGGTGGTTGTTGTGCGGTGGTTGTTGTGCGGTGGTTGTTCTTCTGGTGGCTGTTGTTGCGGTGGTTGTTGTTGCGGTGGTTGTTGTGCGGTGGTTGTTGTGTGGTGGTTGTTGTTGTAGTGTTGTTGTGCGGTGGTTGTTGTTGCGGTGGTTGTTGTGCGGTGGTTGTTGTTGCGGTGGTTGTTGTTGCGGTGGTTGTTGTTGCGGTGGTTGTTGTTGCAGTGGTTGTTTTGCGGTGGTTGTTGTTGCAGTGGTTGTTTTGCGGTGGTTGTGTGGTGGTTGTTGTGTGGTAGTTGTTGTTCCGGTGGTTGTTGTGCGGTGGTAGTTGTTGCAGTGGTTGTTGTTGCGGTAGTTGTTGTGCGGTGGTTGTTGCGCGATGGTTGTTGTTGCGGTGGTTGTTGCGGTGGTTGTTGTGCGGTGGTTGTTGTTGCGGTGGTTGTTGCGCGGTGGTTGTTGTTGCGGTGGTTGTTGTGCGGTGGTTGTTGGTGCGGTGGTTGTTGTGCGGTGGTTGTTGTGCGGTGGTTGTTGTTGCGGAAGTTGTTGTGCGGTGGTTGTTGTGTGGTGGTTGTTGTTCTGGTGCGTGTTGTGTGGTGGTTGTTGTGCGGTAGTTGTTGTTGCAGTGGTTGTTGTGCGTTGGTTGTTGCGGTGGTTGTTGAGCGGTGGTTGTGTTGTGGTGGTTGTGCGGTTGTTTTTGTTGCGGTGGTTGTTTTGCGGTGGTTGTTGTTGCACTGGTTGTTTTGCGGTGGTTGTGTGGTGGTTGTTGTGTGGTAGTTGTTGTTCCGGTGGTTGTTGTGCGGTGGTAGTTGTTGCAGTGGTTGTTGTTGCGGTGGTTGTTGTTGCGGTGGTTGTTGCGGTGGTTGTTGTGCGGTGGTTGTTGTACGGTGGTTGTTGTTGCGGTGGTTGGTGTTGCAGTGGTTGTTTTGCGGTGGTTGTTGTTGCGGTGGTTGTTTTGCGGTGGTTGTGCAGTGGTTGTTGTGTGGTAGTTGTTGTTCCGGTGGTTGTTGTGTGGTGGTTGTTGTTGCTGTGGTTGTTGTGCGGTGGTTGTTGTTGCGGTGACTGTTGTTGCGGTGGTTGTTGTTGCAGTGGGTGTTGTGCGGTGGTTGTTGCGCGATGGTTGTTGTTGCGGTGGTTGTTGCGGTGGTTGTTGTGCGGTGGTTGTTGTTGCGGTAGTTGTGCGGTGGTTGTTCTTGCGGTGGTTGTTGTTGCAGTGGTTGTTGCGGTGGTTGTTGTGCGGTGGTTGTTGTTGCGGCACTTTTTGTGCGGTGGTTGTTGTTGCAGTGGTTGTTGTGGTGGTTGTTGCGCGGTGGTTGTTGTTGCGGTGGTTGTTGTTGAGTGGTTGTTGTTGCGGTGGTTGTTTTGCGGTGGTTGTTGTTGCGGTGGTTGTTGTTGAGGTGGTTGTTGTTGCGGTGGTTGTTTTGCAGTGGTTGTTGTAGTGGTTGTTGTTGCGGTGGTTGTTGTTGTGGTGGTTGTTGTTGCGGTGGCTGTTGTGCAGTTGTTGTTGGTGAGGTGGTTGTTGTGCGGTGGTTGTTGTGCAGTGGTTGTTGTTGCGGTGGTTGTTGTGCGGTGGTTGTTGTGCGGTGGTTGTTGTTGCGGCAGTTGTTGCGCGGTGGTTGTTGTTGCAGTGGTTGTTGTTGCGGTGGTTGTTTTGCGGTGGTTGTTGTGCGGTGGTTGTGTTGCGGTGGTTGTTGTTCCGGTGGTTGTTGTGCGGTGGTAGTTGTTGCAGTGGTTGTTGTTGCGGTGGTTGTTGTGCGGTGGTTGTTGTTGCGGCAGTTGTTGCGCGGTGGTTGTTGTTGCGGTGGTTGTTGTGGTGGTGGTTGTTGTTGCGGTGGTTGTTGTGCGGTGGTTGTTGTTGTGGTGTTTGTTGTGCGGTGGTTGTTGTTTTGGTGGTTGTTGTGCGGTGGTTGTTGTTGCAGTGGTTGTTTTGCGGCGGTTGTGCGGTGGTTGTTGTGTGGTAGTTGTTGCGGTGGTTGTTGTGCGGTGGTTGTTGTTGCGGTGACTGTTTTTGCGGTGGTTGTTGTTGCAGTGGGTGTTGTGCGGTGGTTGTTGCGCGATGGTTGTTGTGCGGTGGTTGTTGTTGCGGTGGTTGTTGTTGCGGTGGTTGTTCCGGTGGTTGTCCCGGTGGTTGTTCCTGTGGTGTTTGTTGTTGCGGTGGTTGTTGTGCGGTGGTAGTTGTTGCAGTGGTTGTTGTTGCGGTGGTTTTTGTTGTTGCGGTGGTTGTTGTTGCGGTGGTTGTTGTTGCAGTGGTTTTTTTGCGGTGGTTGTGCGGTGGTTGTTGTTGCAGTGGGTGTTGTGCGGTGGTTGTTGCGGTGGTGGTTGTTGCGGTGGTTGTTGTGCGGTGGTTGTTGTTGCGTTAGTTGTGCGGTGGTTGTTCTTGCGGTGGTTGTTGTTGCGGTAGTTGTGCGGTGGTTGTTGTGCGGTGGTTGTTGTTGCGGTGGCTGTTGTGCGGTGGTTGTTGTTGCGGCGGTTGTTGTGCGGTGGTTGTTGTTGCGGTGGTTGTTGTTGTGGTGGTTGTTGTTGCGGTGGTTGTTGTTGCGGTGGTTGTTGTGCGGTGGTTGTTGGTGCGGTGGTTGTTGTGCGGTGGTTGTTGTGCGGTGGTTGTTGCTGTGGTGGTTGTTGCGCGGTGGTTGTTGTTGCGGTGATTGTTGTTGTGGTGGTTGTTGTTGCGGTGGTTGTTGTGCGGTGGTTGTTGTTGCGGTGTTTGTTGTGCGGTGGTTGTTGTTTTGGTGGTTGTTGTGTAGGTGGTTGTTGTTGCAGTGGTTGTTTTGCGGTGGTTGTGCGGTGGTTGTTGTGTGGTAGTTGTTGTTCCGGTGGTTGTTGTGCGGTGGTTGTTGTTGCGGTGACTGTTGTTGCGGTGGTTGTTGTTGCAGTGGGTGTTGTGCGGTGCTTGTTGCGCGATGGTTGTTGTGCGGTGGTTGTTGCGGTGGTTGTTGTGCGGTGGTTGTTGTTGCGGTAGTTGTGCGGTGGTTTTCTTGCGGTGGTTGTTGTTGCAGTGGTTGTTGCGGTGGTTGTTGTGCGGTGGTTGTTGTTGCAGTGGTTGTTGTTCCGGTGGTTGTTGTGCGGTGACTGTTGTTGCGGTGGTTGTTGTTGCAGTGGCTGTTGTGCGGTGGTTGTTGCGCGACGGTTATTGTTGCGGTGGTTGTTGTGGTGGTTGTTGTGCGGTGGTTTTCTTGCGGTGGTTGTTGTTGCAGTGGTTGTTGCGGTGGTTGTTGTGCGGTGGTTGTTCCGGTGGTTGTCCCGGTGGTTGTTCCTGTGGTGTTTGTTGTTGCGGTGGTTGTTGTGCGGTGGTAGTTGTTGCAGTGGTTGTTGTTGCGGTGGTTTTTGTTGTTGCGGTGGTTGTTGTTGCGGTGGTTGTTGTTGCAGTGGTTTTTTTGCGGTGGTTGTGCGGTGGTTGTTGTTGCAGTGGATGTTGTGCGGTGGTTGTTGCGGTGGTGGTTGTTGCGGTGGTTGTTGTGCGGTGGTTGTTGTTGCGTTAGTTGTGCGGTGGTTGTTCTTGCGGTGGTTGTTGTTGCGGTAGTTGTGCGGTGGTTGTTGTGCGGTGGTTGTTGTTGCGGTGGCTGTTGTGCGGTGGTTGTTGTTGCGGCGGTTGTTGTGCGGTGGTTGTTGTTGCGGTGGTTGTTGTTGTGGTGGTTGTTGCGCGGTGGTTGTTGTTGCGGTGGTTGTTGTTGTGGTGGTTGTTGTTGCGGTGGTTGTTGTTGCGGTGGTTGTTGTGCGGTGGTTGTTGGTGCGGTGGTTGTTGTGCGGTGGTTGTTGTGCGGTGGTTGTTGTTGTGGTGGTTGTTGCGCGGTGGTTGTTGTTGCGGTGATTGTTGTTGTGGTGGTTGTTGTTGCGGTGGTTGTTGTGCGGTGGTTGTTGTTGCGGTGTTTGTTGTGCGGTGGTTGTTGTGTAGGTGGTTGTTGTGTAGGTGGTTGTTGTTGCAGTGGTTGTTTTGCGGTGGTTGTGCGGTGGTTGTTGTGTGGTAGTTGTTGTTCCGGTGGTTGTTGTGCGGTGGTTGTTGTTGCGGTGACTGTTGTTGCGGTGGTTGTTGTTGCAGTGGGTGTTGTGCGGTGGTTGTTGCGCGATGGTTGTTGTGCGGTGGTTGTTGCGGTGGTTGTTGTGCCGTGGTTGTTGTTGCGGTAGTTGTGCGGTGGTTTTCTTGCGGTGGTTGTTGTTGCAGTGGTTGTTGCGGTGGTTGTTGTGCGGTGGTTGTTGTTGCAGTGGTTGTTGTTCCGGTGGTTGTTGTGCGGTGACTGTTGTTGCGGTGGTTGTTGTTGCAGTGGCTGTTGTGCGGTGGTTGTTGCGCGACGGTTATTGTTGCGGTGGTTGTTGTGGTGGTTGTTGTGCGGTGGTTTTCTTGCGGTGGTTGTTGTTGCAGTGGTTGTTGCGGTGGTTGTTGTGCGGTGGTTGTTGTGCGGTGGTTGTTCTTCTGGTGGCTGTTGTTGCGGTGGTTGTTGTTGCGGTGGTTGTTGTGCGGTGGTTGTTGTTGCAGTGGTTGTTTTGCGGTGGTTGTGTGGTGGTTGTTGTGTGGTAGTTGTTGTTCCGGTGGTTGTTGTGCGGTGGTAGTTGTTGCAGTGGTTGTTGTTGCGGTAGTTGTTGTGCGGTGGTTGTTGCGCGATGGTTGTTGTTGCGGTGGTTGTTGCGGTGGTTGTTGTGCGGTGGTTGTTGTTGCGGTGGTTGTTGCGCGGTGGTTGTTGTTGCGGTGGTTGTTGTGCGGTGGTTGTTGGTGCGGTGGTTGTTGTGCGGTGGTTGTTGTGCGGTGGTTGTTGTTGCGGAAGTTGTTGTGCGGTGGTTGTTGTGTGGTGGTTGTTGTTCTGGTGCGTGTTGTGTGGTGGTTGTTGTGCGGTAGTTGTTGTTGCAGTGGTTGTTGTGCGTTGGTTGTTGCGGTGGTTGTTGAGCGGTGGTTGTGTTGTGGTGGTTGTGCGGTTGTTTTTGTTGCGGTGGTTGTTTTGCGGTGGTTGTTGTTGCACTGGTTGTTTTGCGGTGGTTGTGTGGTGGTTGTTGTGTGGTAGTTGTTGTTCCGGTGGTTGTTGTGCGGTGGTAGTTGTTGCAGTGGTTGTTGTTGCGGTGGTTGTTGTTGCGGTGGTTGTTGCGGTGGTTGTTGTGCGGTGGTTGTTGTACGGTGGTTGTTGTTGCGGTGGTTGGTGTTGCAGTGGTTGTTTTGCGGTGGTTGTTGTTGCGGTGGTTGTTTTGCGGTGGTTGTGCAGTGGTTGTTGTGTGGTAGTTGTTGTTCCGGTGGTTGTTGTGTGGTGGTTGTTGTTGCTGTGGTTGTTGTGCGGTGGTTGTTGTTGCGGTGACTGTTGTTGCGGTGGTTGTTGTTGCAGTGGGTGTTGTGCGGTGGTCGTTGCGCGATGGTTGTTGTTGCGGTGGTTGTTGCGGTGGTTGTTGTGCGGTGGTTGTTGCGGTAGTTGTGCGGTGGTTGTTCTTGCGGTGGTTGTTGTTGCAGTGGTTGTTGCGGTGGTTGTTGTGCGGTGGTTGTTGTTGCGGCACTTTTTGTGCGGTGGTTGTTGTTGCAGTGGTTGTTGTGGTGGTTGTTGCGCGGTGGTTGTTGTTGCGGTGGTTGTTGTTGAGTGGTTGTTGTTGCGGTGGTTGTTTTGCGGTGGTTGTTGTTGCGGTGGTTGTTGTTGAGGTGGTTGTTGTTGCGGTGGTTGTTTTGCAGTGGTTGTTGTAGTGGTTGTTGTTGCGGTGGTTGTTGTTGTGGTGGTTGTTGTTGCGGTGTCTGTTGTGCAGTTGTTGTTGGTGAGGTGGTTGTTGTGCGGTGGTTGTTGTGCAGTGGTTGTTGTTGCGGTGGTTGTTGTGCGGTGGTTGTTGTGCGGTGGTTGTTGTTGCGGCAGTTGTTGCGCGGTGGTTGTTGTTGCGGTGGTTGTTGTGGTGGTGGTTGTTGTTGCGGTGGTTGTTGTGCGGTGGTTGTTGTGGTGTTTGTTGTGCGGTGGTTGTTGTTTTGGTGGTTGTTGTGCGGTGGTTGTTGTTGCAGTGGTTGTTTTGCGGCGGTTGTGCGGTGGTTGTTGTGTGGTAGTTGTTGCGGTGGTTGTTGTGCGGTGGTTGTTGTTGCGGTGACTGTTGTTGCGGTGGTTGTTGTTGCAGTGGGTGTTGTGCGGTGGTTGTTGCGCGATGGTTGTTGTGCGGTGGTTGTTGTGCGGTGGTTGTTGTTGCGGTGGTTGTTGTTGCGGTGGTTGTTGTTGCGGTGGTTGTTGTTGCAGTGGTTGTTGTTGCGGTGGTTGTTTTGCGGTGGTTGTTGTGCGGTGGTTGTGTTGCGGTGGTTGTTGTTCCGGTGGTTGTTGTGCGGTGGTAGTTGTTGCAGTGGTTGTTGTTGCGGTGGTTGTTGTGCGGTGGTTGTTGTTGCGGCAGTTGTTGCGCGGTGGTTGTTGTTGCGGTGGTTGTTGTGGTGGTGGTTGTTGTTGCGGTGGTTGTTGTGCGGTGGTTGTTGTTGTGGTGTTTGTTGTGCGGTGGTTGTTGTTTTGGTGGTTGTTGTGCGGTGGTTGTTGTTGCAGTGGTTGTTTTGCGGCGGTTGTGCGGTGGTTGTTGTGTGGTAGTTGTTGCGGTGGTTGTTGTGCGGTGGTTGTTGTTGCGGTGACTGTTGCGGTGGTTGTTGTTGCAGTGGGTGTTGTGCGGTGGTTGTTGCGCGATGGTTGTTGTGCGGTGGTTGTTGTTGCGGTGGTTGTTGTTGCGGTGGTTGTTCCGGTGGTTGTCCCGGTGGTTGTTCCTGTGGTGTTTGTTGTTGCGGTGGTTGTTGTGCGGTGGTAGTTGTTGCAGTGGTTGTTGTTGCGGTGGTTTTTGTTGTTGCGGTGGTTGTTGTTGCGGTGGTTGTTGTTGCAGTGGTTTTTTTGCGGTGGTTGTGCGGTGGTTGTTGTTGCAGTGGGTGTTGTGCGGTGGTTGTTGCGGTGGTGGTTGTTGCGGTGGTTGTTGTGCGGTGGTTGTTGTTGCGTTAGTTGTGCGGTGGTTGTTCTTGCGGTGGTTGTTGTTGCGGTAGTTGTGCGGTGGTTGTTGTGCGGTGGTTGTTGTTGCGGTGGCTGTTGTGCGGTGGTTGTTGTTGCGGCGGTTGTTGTGCGGTGGTTGTTGTTGCGGTGGTTGTTGTTGTGGTGGTTGTTGTTGCGGTGGTTGTTGTTGCGGTGGTTGTTGTGCGGTGGTTGTTGGTGCGGTGGTTGTTGTGCGGTGGTTGTTGTGCGGTGGTTGTTGTTGTGGTGGTTGTTGCGCGGTGGTTGTTGTTGCGGTGATTGTTGTTGTGGTGGTTGTTGTTGCGGTGGTTGTTGTGCGGTGGTTGTTGTTGCGGTGTTTGTTGTGCGGTGGTTGTTGTTTTGGTGGTTGTTGTGTAGGTGGTTGTTGTTGCAGTGGTTGTTTTGCGGTGGTTGTGCGGTGGTTGTTGTGTGGTAGTTGTTGTTCCGGTGGTTGTTGTGCGGTGGTTGTTGTTGCGGTGACTGTTGTTGCGGTGGTTGTTGTTGCAGTGGGTGTTGTGCGGTGGTTGTTGCGCGATGGTTGTTGTGCGGTGGTTGTTGCGGTGGTTGTTGTGCGGTGGTTGTTGTTGCGGTAGTTGTGCGGTGGTTTTCTTGCGGTGGTTGTTGTTGCAGTGGTTGTTGCGGTGGTTGTTGTGCGGTGGTTGTTGTTGCAGTGGTTGTTGTTCCGGTGGTTGTTGTGCGGTGACTGTTGTTGCGGTGGTTGTTGTTGCAGTGGCTGTTGTGCGGTGGTTGTTGCGCGACGGTTATTGTTGCGGTGGTTGTTGTGGTGGTTGTTGTGCGGTGGTTTTCTTGCGGTGGTTGTTGTTGCAGTGGTTGTTGCGGTGGTTGTTGTGCGGTGGTTGTTCCGGTGGTTGTCCCGGTGGTTGTTCCTGTGGTGTTTGTTGTTGCGGTGGTTGTTGTGCGGTGGTAGTTGTTGCAGTGGTTGTTGTTGCGGTGGTTTTTGTTGTTGCGGTGGTTGTTGTTGCGGTGGTTGTTGTTGCAGTGGTTTTTTTGCGGTGGTTGTGCGGTGGTTGTTGTTGCAGTGGATGTTGTGCGGTGGTTGTTGCGGTGGTGGTTGTTGCGGTGGTTGTTGTGCGGTGGTTGTTGTTGCGTTAGTTGTGCGGTGGTTGTTCTTGCGGTGGTTGTTGTTGCGGTAGTTGTGCGGTGGTTGTTGTGCGGTGGTTGTTGCGGTGGCTGTTGTGCGGTGGTTGTTGTTGCGGCGGTTGTTGTGCGGTGGTTGTTGTTGCGGTGGTTGTTGTTGTGGTGGTTGTTGCGCGGTGGTTGTTGTTGCGGTGGTTGTTGTTGCGGTGGCTGTTGTGCGGTGGTTGTTGTTGCGGCGGTTGTTGTGCGGTGGTTGTTGTTGCGGTGGTTGTTGTTGTGGTGGTTGTTGCGCGGTGGTTGTTGTTGCGGTGGTTGTTGTTGTGGTGGTTGTTGTTGCGGTGGTTGTTGTTGCGGTGGTTGTTGTGCGGTGGTTGTTGGTGCGGTGGTTGTTGTGCGGTGGTTGTTGTGCGGTGGTTGTTGTTGTGGTGGTTGTTGCGCGGTGGTTGTTGTTGCGGTGATTGTTGTTGTGGTGGTTGTTGTTGCGGTGGTTGTTGTGCGGTGGTTGTTGTTGCGGTGTTTGTTGTGCGGTGGTTGTTGTGTAGGTGGTTGTTGTGTAGGTGGTTGTTGTTGCAGTGGTTGTTTTGCGGTGGTTGTGCGGTGGTTGTTGTGTGGTAGTTGTTGTTCCGGTGGTTGTTGTGCGGTGGTTGTTGTTGCGGTGACTGTTGTTGCGGTGGTTGTTGTTGCAGTGGGTGTTGTGCGGTGGTTGTTGCGCGGTGGTTGTTGTGCGGTGGTTGTTGCGGTGGTTGTTGTGCCGTGGTTGTTGTTGCGGTAGTTGTGCGGTGGTTTTCTTGCGGTGGTTGTTGTTGCAGTGGTTGTTGCGGTGGTTGTTGTGCGGTGGTTGTTGTTGCAGTGGTTGTTGTTCCGGTGGTTGTTGTGCGGTGACTGTTGTTGCGGTGGTTGTTGTTGCAGTGGCTGTTGTGCGGTGGTTGTTGCGCGACGGTTATTGTTGCGGTGGTTGTTGTGGTGGTTGTTGTGCGGTGGTTTTCTTGCGGTGGTTGTTGTTGCAGTGGTTGTTGCGGTGGTTGTTGTGCGGTGGTTGTTGTGCGGTGGTTGTTCTTCTGGTGGCTGTTGTTGCGGTGGTTGTTGTTGCGGTGGTTGTTGTGCGGTGGTTGTTGTGTGGTGGTTGTTGTTGTAGTGTTGTTGTGCGGTGGTTGTTGTTGCGGTGGTTGTTGTGCGGTGGTTGTTGTTTCGGTGGTTGTTGTTGCGGTGGTTGTTGCGCGGTGGTTGTTGTTGCGGTGGTTGTTGTGCGGTGGTTGTTGGTGCGGTGGTTGTTGTGCGGTGGTTGTTGTGCGGTGGTTGTTGGTGCGGTGGTTGTTGTGCGGTGGTTGTTGTGCGGTGGTTGTTGTTGCGGAAGTTGTTGTGCGGTGGTTGTTGTGTGGTGGTTGTTGTTCTGGTGGGTGTTGTGTGGTGGTTGTTGTGCGGTAGTTATTGTTGCAGTGGTTGTTGTGCGTTGGTTGTTGCGGTGGTTGTTGTGCGGTGGTTGTGTTGTGGTGATTGTTGTGCGGTTGTTTTTGTTGCGGTGGTTGATGTTGCGGTGGTTGTTTTGCGGTGGTTGTGCAGTGGTTGTTGTGTGATAGTTGTTGTTCCGGTGGTTGTTGTGTGGTGGTTGTTGTTGCTGTGGTTGTTGTGCGGTGGTTGTTGTTGCGGTGGTTGTTGTTGCAGTGGGTGTTGTGCGGTGGTTGTTGCGCGATGGTTGTTGTTGCGGTGGTTGTTGCGGTGGTTGTTGTGCGGTGGTTGTTGTTGCGGTAGTTGTGCGGTGGTTGTTCTTGCGGTGGTTGTTGTTGCAGTGGTTGTTGCGGTGGTTGTTGTGCGGTGGTTGTTGTTTCGGCACTTTTTGTGCGGTGGTTGTTGTTGCAGTGGTTGTTGTTGTGGTGGTTGTTGCGCGGTGGTTGTTGTTGCGGTGGTTGTTGTTGAGTGGTTGTTGTTGCGGTGGTTGTTTTGCGGTGGTTGTTGTTGCGGTGGTTGTTGTTGAGGTGGTTGTTGTTGCGGTGGTTGTTTTGCAGTGGTTGTTGTAGTGGTTGTTGTTGCGGTGGTTGTTGTGGGGGTGGTTGTTGTGCGGTGGTTGTTGTGCGGTGGTTGTTGTTGCGGTGGTTGTTGTGCGGTGGTTGTTGTGCGGTGGTTGTTGTTGCGGTGGTTGTTGTGGTGGTGGTTGTTGTTGCGGTGGTTGTTGTGGTGGTGGTTGTTGTTGCGGTGGTTGTTGTGCGGTGGTTGTTGTTGTGGTGTTTGTTGTGCGGTGGTTGTTGTTTTGGTGGTTGTTGTGCGGTGGTTGTTGTTGCAGTGGTTGTTTTGCGGCGGTTGTGCGGTGGTTGTTGTGTGGTAGTTGTTGCGGTGGTTGTTGCGCGATGGTTGTTGTGCGGTGGTTGTTGTGCGGTGGTTGTTGTTGCGGTGGTTGTTGTTGCGGTGGTTGTTGTTGCAGTGGTTGTTGTTGCGGTGGTTGTTTTGCGGTGGTTGTTGTTGCACTGGTTGTTTTGCGGTGGTTGTGTGGTGGTTGTTGTGTGGTAGTTGTTGTTCCGGTGGTTGTTGTGCGGTGGTAGTTGTTGCAGTGGTTGTTGTTGCGGTGGTTGTTGTGCGGTGGTTGTTGCACAATGGTTGTTGTTGCGGTGGTTGTTGCGGTGGTTGTTGTGCGGTGGTTGTTGTACGGTGGTTGTTGTTGCGGTGGTTGGTGTTGCGGTGGTTGTTGTTGCAGTGGTTGTTGTGCGGTGGTTGTTGTTGCAGTGGTTGTTGTTGCAGTAGTTCTGTGGTAGTTGTTCTGCGGTGGTTGTTGTTGCGGTGACTGTTGTTGCGGTGGTTGTTGTTGCAGTGGGTGTTGTGCGGTGGTTGTTGCGCGATGGTTATTGTTGCGGTGGTTTTTTCGGTGGTTGTTGTGTGGTGGTTGTTGTTGCAGTAGTTGTGCGGTGGTTTTCTTGCAGTGGTTGTTGTTGCGGTGGTTGTTGCGGTGGTTGTTGTGCGGTGGTTGTTTTTCCGGTGGTTGTTGTGCGCTGGTAGTTGTTGCAGTGGTCGTTGTTGTGGTGGTTGTTGTTGCGGTGGTTGTTGTTGCGGTGGTTGTTGTTGCGGTGGTTGTTCCGGTGGTTGTTGCAGTGGTTGTTGTGCAGTGGTTGTTGTTTCGGTGGTTGTTGTGCGGTGGTTGTTGTTGCGGTGGTTGTTTTTGCGGTGGTTGTTCCGGTGGTTGTCCCGGTGGTTGTTCCTGTGGTGTTTGTTGTTGCGGTGGTTGTTGTGCGGTGGTAGTTGTTGCAGTGGTTGTTGTTGCGGTGGTTTTTGTTGTTGCGGTGGTTGTTGTTGCGGTGGTTGTTTTTGCAGTGGTTTTTTTGCGGTGGTTGTGCGGTGGTTGTTGTTGCAGTGGGTGTTGTGCGGTGGTTGTTGTGCGGTGGTTGTTCTTCTGGTGGTTGTTGTTGCGGTGGTTGTTGTGCGTGGTTGTTGTTTCGGTGGTTGTTGTTGCGGTGGTTGTTGTTGCGGTGGTTGTTGTTGCAGTGGTTGTTTTGCGGTGGTTGTTGTTGCAGTGGTTGTTTTGCCGTGTTTGTGTGGTGGTTGTTGTGTGGTAGTTGTTGTTCCGGTGGTTGTTGTGCGGTGGTAGTTGTTGCAGTGGTTGTTGTTGCGGTAGTTGTTGTGCGGTGGTTGTTGCGTGATGGTTGTTGTTGCGGTGGTTGTTGCGGTGGTTGTTGTGCGGTGGTTGTTGTTGCGGTGGTTGTTGTTGCGGTGGTTGTTGTGCGGTGGTTGTTGTGCGGTGGTGGTGTCGTTGCGGTGGTTGTTGTGCGGTGGTTGTTGTGCGGTGGTGGTGTTGTTGCGATGGTTGTGTTGCGGTGGTTGTTGTTGAGGTGGTTGTTGTTGCGGTGGTTGTTTTGCAGTGGTTGTTGTTGTGGTGGTTGTTGTTGAGGTGGTTGTTGTTGCGGTGGTTGTTATTGCGGCACTTGTGCGGTGGTTGTTGCGCGACGGTTATTGTTGCTGTGGTTGTTGTGGTGGTTGTTGTGCGGTGGTTTTCTTGCGGTGGTTGTTGTTGCAGTGGTTGTTGCGGTGGTTGTTGTGCGGTGGTTGTTCCGGTGGTTGTCCCGGTGGTTGTTCCTGTGGTGTTTGTTGTTGCGGTGGTTGTTGTGCGGTGGTAGTTGTTGCAGTGGTTGTTGTTGCGGTGGTTTTTGTTGTTGCGGTGGTTGTTGTTGCGGTGGTTGTTGTTGCAGTGGTTTTTTTGCGGTGGTTGTGCGGTGGTTGTTGTTGCAGTGGGTGTTGTGCGGTGGTTGTTGCGGTGGTGGTTGTTGCGGTGGTTGTTGTGCGGTGGTTGTTGTTGCGTTAGTTGTGCGGTGGTTGTTCTTGCGGTGGTTGTTGTTGCGGTAGTTGTGCGGTGGTTGTTGTGCGGTGGTTGTTGTTGCGGTGGCTGTTGTGCGGTGGTTGTTGTTGCGGCGGTTGTTGTGCGGTGGTTGTTGTTGCGGTGGTTGTTGTTGTGGTGGTTGTTGCGCGGTGGTTGTTGTTGCGGTGGTTGTTGTTGTGGTGGTTGTTGTTGCGGTGGTTGTTGTTGCGGTGGTTGTTGTGCGGTGGTTGTTGGTGCGGTGGTTGTTGTGCGGTGGTTGTTGTGCGGTGGTTGTTGTTGTGGTGGTTGTTGCGCGGTGGTTGTTGTTGCGGTGATTGTTGTTGTGGTGGTTGTTGTTGCGGTGGTTGTTGTGCGGTGGTTGTTGTTGCGGTGTTTGTTGTGCGGTGGTTGTTGTGTAGGTGGTTGTTGTGTAGGTGGTTGTTGTTGCAGTGGTTGTTTTGCGGTGGTTGTGCGGTGGTTGTTGTGTGGTAGTTGTTGTTCCGGTGGTTGTTGTGCGGTGGTTGTTGTTGCGGTGACTGTTGTTGCGGTGGTTGTTGTTGCAGTGGGTGTTGTGCGGTGGTTGTTGCGCGGTGGTTGTTGTGCGGTGGTTGTTGCGGTGGTTGTTGTGCGGTGGTTGTTGTTGCGGTAGTTGTGCGGTGGTTTTCTTGCGGTGGTTGTTGTTGCAGTGGTTGTTGCGGTGGTTGTTGTGCGGTGGTTGTTTTTCCGGTGGTTGCTGTGCGGTGGTGGTGTCGTTGCGGTGGTTGTTGTGCGGTGGTTGTTGTGCTGTGGTGGTGTTGTTGCGATGGTTGTGTTGCGGTGGTTGTTGTTGAGGTGGTTGTTGTTGCGGTGGTTGTTTTGCAGTGGTTGTTGTTGTGGTGGTTGTTGTTGAGGTGGTTGTTGTTGCGGTGGTTGTTATTGCGGCACTTGTGCGGTGGTTGTTGCGCGACGGTTATTGTTGCTGTGGTTGTTGTGGTGGTTGTTGTGCGGTGGTTTTCTTGCGGTGGTTGTTGTTGCAGTGGTTGTTGCGGTGGTTGTTGTGCGGTGGTTGTTCCGGTGGTTGTCCCGGTGGTTGTTCCTGTGGTGTTTGTTGTTGCGGTGGTTGTTGTGCGGTGGTAGTTGTTGCAGTGGTTGTTGTTGCGGTGGTTTTTGTTGTTGCGGTGGTTGTTGTTGCGGTGGTTGTTGTTGCAGTGGTTTTTTTGCGGTGGTTGTGCGGTGGTTGTTGTTGCAGTGGGTGTTGTGCGGTGGTTGTTGCGGTGGTGGTTGTTGCGGTGGTTGTTGTGCGGTGGTTGTTGTTGCGTTAGTTGTGCGGTGGTTGTTCTTGCGGTGGTTGTTGTTGCGGTAGTTGTGCGGTGGTTGTTGTGCGGTGGTTGTTGTTGCGGTGGCTGTTGTGCGGTGGTTGTTGTTGCGGCGGTTGTTGTGCGGTGGTTGTTGTTGCGGTGGTTGTTGTTGTGGTGGTTGTTGCGCGGTGGTTGTTGTTGCGGTGGTTGTTGTTGTGGTGGTTGTTGTTGCGGTGGTTGTTGTTGCGGTGGTTGTTGTGCGGTGGTTGTTGGTGCGGTGGTTGTTGTGCGGTGGTTGTTGTGCGGTGGTTGTTGTTGTGGTGGTTGTTGCGCGGTGGTTGTTGTTGCGGTGATTGTTGTTGTGGTGGTTGTTGTTGCGGTGGTTGTTGTGCGGTGGTTGTTGTTGCGGTGTTTGTTGTGCGGTGGTTGTTGTGTAGGTGGTTGTTGTGTAGGTGGTTGTTGTTGCAGTGGTTGTTTTGCGGTGGTTGTGCGGTGGTTGTTGTGTGGTAGTTGTTGTTCCGGTGGTTGTTGTGCGGTGGTTGTTGTTGCGGTGACTGTTGTTGCGGTGGTTGTTGTTGCAGTGGGTGTTGTGCGGTGGTTGTTGCGCGGTGGTTGTTGTGCGGTGGTTGTTGTGGTGGTTGTTGTGCGGTGGTTTTCTTGCGGTGGTTGTTGTTGCAGTGGTTGTTGCGGTGGTTGTTGTGCGGTGGTTGTTCTTCTGGTGGCTGTTGTTGCGGTGGTTGTTGTTGCGGTGGTTGTTGTGCGGTGGTTGTTGTGTGGTGGTTGTTGTTGTAGTGTTGTTGTGCGGTGGTTGTTGTTGCGGTGGTTGTTGTGCGGTGGTTGTTGTTTCGGTGGTTGTTGTTGCGGTGGTTGTTGCGCGGTGGTTGTTGTTGCGGTGGTTGTTGTGCGGTGGTTGTTGGTGCGGTGGTTGTTGTGCGGTGGTTGTTGTGCGGTGGTTGTTGGTGCGGTGGTTGTTGTGCGGTGGTTGTTGTGCGGTGGTTGTTGTTGCGGAAGTTGTTGTGCGGTGGTTGTTGTGTGGTGGTTGTTGTTCTGGTGGGTGTTGTGTGGTGGTTGTTGTGCGGTAGTTGTTGTTGCAGTGGTTGTTGTGCGTTGGTTGTTGCGGTGGTTGTTGTGCGGTGGTTGTGTTGTGGTGATTGTTGTGCGGTTGTTTTTGTTGCGGTGGTTGATGTTGCGGTGGTTGTTTTGCGGTGGTTGTGCAGTGGTTGTTGTGTGGTAGTTGTTGTTCCGGTGGTTGTTGTGTGGTGGTTGTTGTTGCTGTGGTTGTTGTGCGGTGGTTGTTGTTGCGGTGGTTGTTGTTGCAGTGGGTGTTGTGCGGTGGTTGTTGCGCGATGGTTGTTGTTGCGGTGGTTGTTGCGGTGGTTGTTGTTGCGGTGGTTGTTGTGCGGTGGTTGTTGGTGCGGTGGTTGTTGTGCGGTGGTTGTTGTTGCGGAAGTTGTTGTGCGGTGGTTGTTGTGTGGTGGTTGTTGTTCTGGTGGGTGTTGTGCGGTGGTTGTTGTGCGGTGGTTGTTGTGCGGTGGTTGTTGTGTGGTGGTTGTTGTTGTAGTGTTGTTGTGCGGTGGTTGTTGTTGCGGTGGTTGTTGTGCGGTGGTTGTTGTTTCGGTGGTTGTTGTTGCGGTGGTTGTTGTTGCGGTGGTTGTTGTTGCAGTGGTTGTTTTGCGGTGGTTGTTGTTGCAGTGGTTGTTTTGCGGTGGTTGTGTGGTGGTTGTTGTGTGGTAGTTGTTGTTCCGGTGGTTGTTGTGCGGTGGTAGTTGTTGCAGTGGTTGTTGTTGCGGTAGTTGTTGTGCGGTGGTTGTTGCGCGATGGTTGTTGTTGCGGTGGTTGTTGCGGTGGTTGTTGTGCGGTGGTTGTTGTTGCGGTGGTTGTTGCGCGGTGGTTGTTGTTGCGGTGGTTGTTGTGCGGTGGTTGTTGGTGCGGTGGTTGTTGTGCGGTGGTTGTTGTTGCGGAAGTTGTTGTGCGGTGGTTGTTGTGTGGTGGTTGTTGTTCTGGTGGGTGTTGTGTGGTGGTTGTTGTGCGGTAGTTGTTGTTGCAGTGGTTGTTGTGCGTTGGTTGTTGCGGTGGTTGTTGTGCGGTGGTTGTGTTGTGGTGGTTGTTGTGCGGTTGTTTTTGTTGCGGTGGTTGTTGTTGCGGTGGTTGTTGTTGCACTGGTTGTTTTGCGGTGGTTGTGTGGTGGTTGTTGTGTGGTAGTTGTTGTTCCGGTGGTTGTTGTGCGGTGGTAGTTGTTGCAGTGGTTGTTGTTGCGGTGGTTGTTGTTGCGGTGGTTGTTGCGGTGGTTGTTGTGCGGTGGTTGTTGTACGGTGGTTGTTGTTGCGGTGACTGTTGTTGCGGTGGTTGTTGTTGCAGTGGGTGTTGTGCGGTGGTTGTTGCGCGATGGTTATTGTTGCGGTGGTTATTTCGGTGGTTGTTGTGTGGTGCTTGTTGTTGCAGTAGTTGTGCGGTGGTTTTCTTGCAGTGGTTGTTGTTGCGGTGGTTGTTGCGGTGGTTGTTGTGCGGTGGTTGTTTTTCCGGTGGTTGTTGTGCGGTGGTAGTTGTTGCAGTGGTCGTCGTTGCGGTGGTTGTTGTTGCGGCAGTTGTTGTGCGGTGGTTGTTGTTGCGGTGGTTTTTGTTGTGGTGGTTGTTTTGCGGTGGTTGTTGTTGCCGTGGTTGTTGTTGCGGTGGTTGTTCCGGTGGTTGTTGCAGTGGTTGTTGTGCAGTGGTTGTTGTTGCGGTGGTTGTTGTGCGGTGGTTGTTGTTGCGGTGGTTGTTGTTGCGGTGGTTGTTCTGGTGGTTGTCCCGGTGGTTGTTCCTGTGGTGTTTGTTGTTGCGGTGGTTGTTGTGCGGTGGTAGTTGTTGCAGTGGTTGTTGTTGCGGTGGTTTTTGTTGTTGCGGTGGTTGTTGTTGCGGTGGTTGTTGTTGCAGTGGTTTTTTTGCGGTGGTTGTGCGGTGGTTGTTGTTGCAGTGGGTGCTGTGCGGTGGTTGTTGCGGTGGTGGTTGTTGCGGTGGTTGTTGTGCGGTGGTTGTTGTTGCGTTAGTTGTGCGGTGGTTGTTCTTGCGGTGGTTGTTGTTGCGGTAGTTGTGCGGTGGTTGTTGTGCGGTGGTTGTTGTTGCGGTGGCTGTTGTGCGGTGGTTGTTGTTGCGGTGGTTGTTGTTGTGGTGGTTGTTTCGCGGTGGTTGTTGTTGTGGTGGTTGTTGTTGCGGTGGTTGTTGTGCGGTGGTTGTTGTTGCGGTGTTTGTTGTGCGGTGGTTGTTGTTTTGGTGGTTGTTGTGTAGGTGGTTGTTGTTGCAGTGGTTGTTTTGCGGTGGTTGTGCGGTGGTTGTTGTGTGGTAGTTGTTGTTCCGGTGGTTGTTGTGCGGTGGTTGTTGTTGCGGTGACTGTTGTTGCGGTGGTTGTTGTTGCAGTGGGTGTTGTGCGGTGGTTGTTGCGCGATGGTTGTTGTGCGGTGGTTGTTGCGGTGGTTGTTGTGCGGTGGTTGTTGTTGCGGTAGTTGTGCGGTGGTTTTCTTGCGGTGGTTGTTGTTGCAGTGGTTGTTGCGGTGGTTGTTGTGCGGTGGTTGTTGTGCGGTGGTAGTTGTTGCAGTGGTGGTTGTTCCGGTGGTTGTTGTGCGGTGACTGTTGTTGCGGTGGTTGTTGTTGCAGTGGCTGTTGTGCGGTGGTTGTTGCGCGACGGTTATTGTTGCGGTGGTTGTTGTGGTGGTTGTTGTGCGGTGGTTTTCTTGCGGTGGTTGTTGTTGCAGTGGTTGTTGCGGTGGTTGTTGTGCGGTGGTTGTTGTGCGGTGGTTGTTCTTCTGGTGGCTGTTGTTGCGGTGGTTGTTGTTGCGGTGGTTGTTGTGCGGTGGTTGTTGTGTGGTGGTTGTTGTTGTAGTGTTGTTGTGCGGTGGTTGTTGTTGCGGTGGTTGTTGTGCGGTGGTTGTTGTTGCGGTGGTTGTTGTTGCGGTGGTTGTTGTTGCGGTGGTTGTTGTTGCAGTGGTTGTTTTGCGGTGGTTGTTGTTGCAGTGGTTGTTTTGCGGTGGTTGTGTGGTGGTTGTTGTGTGGTAGTTGTTGTTCCGGTGGTTGTTGTGCGGTGGTAGTTGTTGCAGTGGTTGTTGTTGCGGTAGTTGTTGTGCGGTGGTTGTTGCGCGATGGTTGTTGTTGCGGTGGTTGTTGCGGTGGTTGTTGTGCGGTGGTTGTTGTTGCGGTGGTTGTTGCGCGGTGGTTGTTGTTGCGGTGGTTGTTGTGCGGTGGTTGTTGGTGCGGTGGTTGTTGTGCGGTGGTTGTTGTGCGGTGGTTGTTGTTGCGGAAGTTGTTGTGCGGTGGTTGTTGTGTGGTGGTTGTTGTTCTGGTGCGTGTTGTGTGGTGGTTGTTGTGCGGTAGTTGTTGTTGCAGTGGTTGTTGTGCGTTGGTTGTTGCGGTGGTTGTGTTGTGGTGGTTGTGCGGTTGTTTTTGTTGCGGTGGTTGTTTTGCGGTGGTTGTTGTTGCACTGGTTGTTTTGCGGTGGTTGTGTGGTGGTTGTTGTGTGGTAGTTGTTGTTCCGGTGGTTGTTGTGCGGTGGTAGTTGTTGCAGTGGTTGTTGTTGCGGTGGTTGTTGTTGCGGTGGTTGTTGCGGTGGTTGTTGTGCGGTGGTTGTTGTACGGTGGTTGTTGTTGCGGTGGTTGGTGTTGCAGTGGTTGTTTTGCGGTGGTTGTTGTTGCGGTGGTTGTTTTGCGGTGGTTGTGCAGTGGTTGTTGTGTGGTAGTTGTTGTTCCGGTGGTTGTTGTGTGGTGGTTGTTGTTGCTGTGGTTGTTGTGCGGTGGTTGTTGTTGCGGTGACTGTTGTTGCGGTGGTTGTTGTTGCAGTGGGTGTTGTGCGGTGGTTGTTGCGCGATGGTTGTTGTTGCGGTGGTTGTTGCGGTGGTTGTTGTGCGGTGGTTGTTGTTGCGGTAGTTGTGCGGTGGTTGTTCTTGCGGTGGTTGTTGTTGCAGTGGTTGTTGCGGTGGTTGTTGTGCGGTGGTTGTTGTTGCGGCACTTTTTGTGCGGTGGTTGTTGTTGCAGTGGTTGTTGTGGTGGTTGTTGCGCGGTGGTTGTTGTTGCGGTGGTTGTTGTTGAGTGGTTGTTGTTGCGGTGGTTGTTTTGCGGTGGTTGTTGTTGCGGTGGTTGTTGTTGAGGTGGTTGTTGTTGCGGTGGTTGTTTTGCAGTGGTTGTTGTAGTGGTTGTTGTTGCAGTGGTTGTTGTTGTGGTGGTTGTTGTTGCGGTGGCTGTTGTGCAGTTGTTGTTGGTGAGGTGGTTGTTGTGCGGTGGTTGTTGTGCAGTGGTTGTTGTTGCGGTGGTTGTTGTGCGGTGGTTGTTGTGCGGTGGTTGTTGTTGCGGCAGTTGTTGCGCGGTGGTTGTTGTTGCGGTGGTTGTTGTGGTGGTGGTTGTTGTTGCGGTGGTTGTTGTGCGGTGGTTGTTGTGGTGTTTGTTGTGCGGTGGTTGTTGTTTTGGTGGTTGTTGTGCGGTGGTTGTTGTTGCAGTGGTTGTTTTGCGGCGGTTGTGCGGTGGTTGTTGTGTGGTAGTTGTTGCGGTGGTTGTTGTGCGGTGGTTGTTGTTGCGGTGACTGTTTTTGCGGTGGTTGTTGTTGCAGTGGGTGTTGTGCGGTGGTTGTTGCGCGATGGTTGTTGTGCGGTGGTTGTTGTGCGGTGGTTGTTGTTGCGGTGGTTGTTGTTGCGGCGGTGGTTTTTGCGGTGGTTGTTGTTGCAGTGGTTGTTGTTGCGGTGGTTGTTTTGCGGTGGTTGTTGTGCGGTGGTTGTGTTGCGGTGGTTGTTGTTCCGGTGGTTGTTGTGCGGTGGTAGTTGTTGCAGTGGTTGTTGTTGCGGTGGTTGTTGTGCGGTGGTTGTTGTTGCGGCAGTTGTTGCGCGGTGGTTGTTGTTGCGGTGGTTGTTGTGGTGGTGGTTGTTGTTGCGGTGGTTGTTGTGCGGTGGTTGTTGTTGTGGTGTTTGTTGTGCGGTGGTTGTTGTTTTGGTGGTTGTTGTGCGGTGGTTGTTGTTGCAGTGGTTGTTTTGCGGCGGTTGTGCGGTGGTTGTTGTGTGGTAGTTGTTGCGGTGGTTGTTGTGCGGTGGTTGTTGTTGCGGTGACTGTTGCGGTGGTTGTTGTTGCAGTGGGTGTTGTGCGGTGGTTGTTGCGCGATGGTTGTTGTGCGGTGGTTGTTGTTGCGGTGGTTGTTGTTGCGGTGGTTGTTCCGGTGGTTGTCCCGGTGGTTGTTCCTGTGGTGTTTGTTGTTGCGGTGGTTGTTGTGCGGTGGTAGTTGTTGCAGTGGTTGTTGTTGCGGTGGTTTTTGTTGTTGCGGTGGTTGTTGTTGCGGTGGTTGTTGTTGCAGTGGTTTTTTTGCGGTGGTTGTGCGGTGGTTGTTGTTGCAGTGGGTGTTGTGCGGTGGTTGTTGCGGTGGTGGTTGTTGCGGTGGTTGTTGTGCGGTGGTTGTTGTTGCGTTAGTTGTGCGGTGGTTGTTCTTGCGGTGGTTGTTGTTGCGGTAGTTGTGCGGTGGTTGTTGTGCGGTGGTTGTTGTTGCGGTGGCTGTTGTGCGGTGGTTGTTGTTGCGGCGGTTGTTGTGCGGTGGTTGTTGTTGCGGTGGTTGTTGTTGTGGTGGTTGTTGTTGCGGTGGTTGTTGTTGCGGTGGTTGTTGTGCGGTGGTTGTTGGTGCGGTGGTTGTTGTGCGGTGGTTGTTGTGCGGTGGTTGTTGCTGTGGTGGTTGTTGCGCGGTGGTTGTTGTTGCGGTGATTGTTGTTGTGGTGGTTGTTGTTGCGGTGGTTGTTGTGCGGTGGTTGTTGTTGCGGTGTTTGTTGTGCGGTGGTTGTTGTTTTGGTGGTTGTTGTGTAGGTGGTTGTTGTTGCAGTGGTTGTTTTGCGGTGGTTGTGCGGTGGTTGTTGTGTGGTAGTTGTTGTTCCGGTGGTTGTTGTGCGGTGGTTGTTGTTGCGGTGACTGTTGTTGCGGTGGTTGTTGTTGCAGTGGGTGTTGTGCGGTGCTTGTTGCGCGATGGTTGTTGTGCGGTGGTTGTTGCGGTGGTTGTTGTGCGGTGGTTGTTGTTGCGGTAGTTGTGCGGTGGTTTTCTTGCGGTGGTTGTTGTTGCAGTGGTTGTTGCGGTGGTTGTTGTGCGGTGGTTGTTGTTGCAGTGGTTGTTGTTCCGGTGGTTGTTGTGCGGTGACTGTTGTTGCGGTGGTTGTTGTTGCAGTGGCTGTTGTGCGGTGGTTGTTGCGCGACGGTTATTGTTGCGGTGGTTGTTGTTGTGGTTGTTGTGCGGTGGTTTTCTTGCGGTGGTTGTTGTTGCAGTGGTTGTTGCGGTGGTTGTTGTGCGGTGGTTGTTCCGGTGGTTGTCCCGGTGGTTGTTCCTGTGGTGTTTGTTGTTGCGGTGGTTGTTGTGCGGTGGTAGTTGTTGCAGTGGTTGTTGTTGCGGTGGTTTTTGTTGTTGCGGTGGTTGTTGTTGCGGTGGTTGTTGTTGCAGTGGTTTTTTTGCGGTGGTTGTGCGGTGGTTGTTGTTGCAGTGGATGTTGTGCGGTGGTTGTTGCGGTGGTGGTTGTTGCGGTGGTTGTTGTGCGGTGGTTGTTGTTGCGTTAGTTGTGCGGTGGTTGTTCTTGCGGTGGTTGTTGTTGCGGTAGTTGTGCGGTGGTTGTTGTGCGGTGGTTGTTGTTGCGGTGGCTGTTGTGCGGTGGTTGTTGTTGCGGCGGTTGTTGTGCGGTGGTTGTTGTTGCGGTGGTTGTTGTTGTGGTGGTTGTTGCGCGGTGGTTGTTGTTGCGGTGGTTGTTGTTGTGGTGGTTGTTGTTGCGGTGGTTGTTGTTGCGGTGGTTGTTGTGCGGTGGTTGTTGGTGCGGTGGTTGTTGTGCGGTGGTTGTTGTGCGGTGGTTGTTGTTGTGGTGGTTGTTGCGCGGTGGTTGTTGTTGCGGTGATTGTTGTTGTGGTGGTTGTTGTTGCGGTGGTTGTTGTGCGGTGGTTGTTGTTGCGGTGTTTGTTGTGCGGTGGTTGTTGTGTAGGTGGTTGTTGTGTAGGTGGTTGTTGTTGCAGTGGTTGTTTTGCGGTGGTTGTGCGGTGGTTGTTGTGTGGTAGTTGTTGTTCCGGTGGTTGTTGTGCGGTGGTTGTTGTTGCGGTGACTGTTGTTGCGGTGGTTGTTGTTGCAGTGGGTGTTGTGCGGTGGTTGTTGCGCGGTGGTTGTTGTGCGGTGGTTGTTGCGGTGGTTGTTGTGCCGTGGTTGTTGTTGCGGTAGTTGTGCGGTGGTTTTCTTGCGGTGGTTGTTGTTGCAGTGGTTGTTGCGGTGGTTGTTGTGCGGTGGTTGTTGTTGCAGTGGTTGTTGTTCCGGTGGTTGTTGTGCGGTGACTGTTGTTGCGGTGGTTGTTGTTGCAGTGGCTGTTGTGCGGTGGTTGTTGCGCGACGGTTATTGTTGCGGTGGTTGTTGTGGTGGTTGTTGTGCGGTGGTTTTCTTGCGGTGGTTGTTGTTGCAGTGGTTGTTGCGGTGGTTGTTGTGCGGTGGTTGTTGTGCGGTGGTTGTTCTTCTGGTGGCTGTTGTTGCGGTGGTTGTTGTTGCGGTGGTTGTTGTGCGGTGGTTGTTGTTGCAGTGGTTGTTTTGCGGTGGTTGTGTGGTGGTTGTTGTGTGGTAGTTGTTGTTCCGGTGGTTGTTGTGCGGTGGTAGTTGTTGCAGTGGTTGTTGTTGCGGTAGTTGTTGTGCGGTGGTTGTTGCGCGATGGTTGTTGTTGCGGTGGTTGTTGCGGTGGTTGTTGTGCGGTGGTTGTTGTTGCGGTGGTTGTTGCGCGGTGGTTGTTGTTGCGGTGGTTGTTGTGCGGTGGTTGTTGGTGCGGTGGTTGTTGTGCGGTGGTTGTTGTGCGGTAGTTGTTGTTGCAGTGGTTGTTGTGCGTTGGTTGTTGCGGTGGTTGTTGAGCGGTGGTTGTGTTGTGGTGGTTGTGCGGTTGTTTTTGTTGCGGTGGTTGTTTTGCGGTGGTTGTTGTTGCACTGGTTGTTTTGCGGTGGTTGTGTGGTGGTTGTTGTGTGGTAGTTGTTGTTCCGGTGGTTGTTGTGCGGTGGTAGTTGTTGCAGTGGTTGTTGTTGCGGTGGTTGTTGTTGCGGTGGTTGTTGCGGTGGTTGTTGTGCGGTGGTTGTTGTACGGTGGTTGTTGTTGCGGTGGTTGGTGTTGCAGTGGTTGTTTTGCGGTGGTTGTTGTTGCGGTGGTTGTTTTGCGGTGGTTGTGCAGTGGTTGTTGTGTGGTAGTTGTTGTTCCGGTGGTTGTTGTGTGGTGGTTGTTGTTGCTGTGGTTGTTGTGCGGTGGTTGTTGTTGCGGTGACTGTTGTTGCGGTGGTTGTTGTTGCAGTGGGTGTTGTGCGGTGGTCGTTGCGCGATGGTTGTTGTTGCGGTGGTTGTTGCGGTGGTTGTTGTGCGGTGGTTGTTGCGGTAGTTGTGCGGTGGTTGTTCTTGCGGTGGTTGTTGTTGCAGTGGTTGTTGCGGTGGTTGTTGTGCGGTGGTTGTTGTTGCGGCACTTTTTGTGCGGTGGTTGTTGTTGCAGTGGTTGTTGTGGTGGTTGTTGCGCGGTGGTTGTTGTTGCGGTGGTTGTTGTTGAGTGGTTGTTGTTGCGGTGGTTGTTTTGCGGTGGTTGTTGTTGCGGTGGTTGTTGTTGAGGTGGTTGTTGTTGCGGTGGTTGTTTTGCAGTGGTTGTTGTAGTGGTTGTTGTTGCGGTGGTTGTTGTTGTGGTGGTTGTTGTTGCGGTGTCTGTTGTGCAGTTGTTGTTGGTGAGGTGGTTGTTGTGCGGTGGTTGTTGTGCAGTGGTTGTTGTTGCGGTGGTTGTTGTGCGGTGGTTGTTGTGCGGTGGTTGTTGTTGCGGCAGTTGTTGCGCGGTGGTTGTTGTTGCGGTGGTTGTTGTGGTGGTGGTTGTTGTTGCGGTGGTTGTTGTGCGGTGGTTGTGGTGTTTGTTGTGCGGTGGTTGTTGTTTTGGTGGTTGTTGTGCGGTGGTTGTTGTTGCAGTGGTTGTTTTGCGGCGGTTGTGCGGTGGTTGTTGTGTGGTAGTTGTTGCGGTGGTTGTTGTGCGGTGGTTGTTGTTGCGGTGACTGTTGTTGCGGTGGTTGTTGTTGCAGTGGGTGTTGTGCGGTGGTTGTTGCGCGATGGTTGTTGTGCGGTGGTTGTTGTGCGGTGGTTGTTGTTGCGGTGGTTGTTGTTGCGGTGGTTGTTGTTGCGGTGGTTGTTGTTGCAGTGGTTGTTGTTGCGGTGGTTGTTTTGCGGTGGTTGTTGTGCGGTGGTTGTGTTGCGGTGGTTGTTGTTCCGGTGGTTGTTGTGCGGTGGTAGTTGTTGCAGTGGTTGTTGTTGCGGTGGTTGTTGTGCGGTGGTTGTTGTTGCGGCAGTTGTTGCGCGGTGGTTGTTGTTGCGGTGGTTGTTGTGGTGGTGGTTGTTGTTGCGGTGGTTGTTGTGCGGTGGTTGTTGTTGTGGTGTTTGTTGTGCGGTGGTTGTTGTTTTGGTGGTTGTTGTGCGGTGGTTGTTGTTGCAGTGGTTGTTTTGCGGCGGTTGTGCGGTGGTTGTTGTGTGGTAGTTGTTGCGGTGGTTGTTGTGCGGTGGTTGTTGTTGCGGTGACTGTTGCGGTGGTTGTTGTTGCAGTGGGTGTTGTGCGGTGGTTGTTGCGCGATGGTTGTTGTGCGGTGGTTGTTGTTGCGGTGGTTGTTGTTGCGGTGGTTGTTCCGGTGGTTGTCCCGGTGGTTGTTCCTGTGGTGTTTGTTGTTGCGGTGGTTGTTGTGCGGTGGTAGTTGTTGCAGTGGTTGTTGTTGCGGTGGTTTTTGTTGTTGCGGTGGTTGTTGTTGCGGTGGTTGTTGTTGCAGTGGTTTTTTTGCGGTGGTTGTGCGGTGGTTGTTGTTGCAGTGGGTGTTGTGCGGTGGTTGTTGCGGTGGTGGTTGTTGCGGTGGTTGTTGTGCGGTGGTTGTTGTTGCGTTAGTTGTGCGGTGGTTGTTCTTGCGGTGGTTGTTGTTGCGGTAGTTGTGCGGTGGTTGTTGTGCGGTGGTTGTTGTTGCGGTGGCTGTTGTGCGGTGGTTGTTGTTGCGGCGGTTGTTGTGCGGTGGTTGTTGTTGCGGTGGTTGTTGTTGTGGTGGTTGTTGTTGCGGTGGTTGTTGTTGCGGTGGTTGTTGTGCGGTGGTTGTTGGTGCGGTGGTTGTTGTGCGGTGGTTGTTGTGCGGTGGTTGTTGTTGTGGTGGTTGTTGCGCGGTGGTTGTTGTTGCGGTGATTGTTGTTGTGGTGGTTGTTGTTGCGGTGGTTGTTGTGCGGTGGTTGTTGTTGCGGTGTTTGTTGTGCGGTGGTTGTTGTTTTGGTGGTTGTTGTGTAGGTGGTTGTTGTTGCAGTGGTTGTTTTGCGGTGGTTGTGCGGTGGTTGTTGTGTGGTAGTTGTTGTTCCGGTGGTTGTTGTGCGGTGGTTGTTGTTGCGGTGACTGTTGTTGCGGTGGTTGTTGTTGCAGTGGGTGTTGTGCGGTGGTTGTTGCGCGATGGTTGTTGTGCGGTGGTTGTTGCGGTGGTTGTTGTGCGGTGGTTGTTGTTGCGGTAGTTGTGCGGTGGTTTTCTTGCGGTGGTTGTTGTTGCAGTGGTTGTTGCGGTGGTTGTTGTGCGGTGGTTGTTGTTGCAGTGGTTGTTGTTCCGGTGGTTGTTGTGCGGTGACTGTTGTTGCGGTGGTTGTTGTTGCAGTGGCTGTTGTGCGGTGGTTGTTGCGCGACGGTTATTGTTGCGGTGGTTGTTGTGGTGGTTGTTGTGCGGTGGTTTTCTTGCGGTGGTTGTTGTTGCAGTGGTTGTTGCGGTGGTTGTTGTGCGGTGGTTGTTCCGGTGGTTGTCCCGGTGGTTGTTCCTGTGGTGTTTGTTGTTGCGGTGGTTGTTGTGCGGTGGTAGTTGTTGCAGTGGTTGTTGTTGCGGTGGTTTTTGTTGTTGCGGTGGTTGTTGTTGCGGTGGTTGTTGTTGCAGTGGTTTTTTTGCGGTGGTTGTGCGGTGGTTGTTGTTGCAGTGGATGTTGTGCGGTGGTTGTTGCGGTGGTGGTTGTTGCGGTGGTTGTTGTGCGGTGGTTGTTGTTGCGTTAGTTGTGCGGTGGTTGTTCTTGCGGTGGTTGTTGTTGCGGTAGTTGTGCGGTGGTTGTTGTGCGGTGGTTGTTGTTGCGGTGGCTGTTGTGCGGTGGTTGTTGTTGCGGCGGTTGTTGTGCGGTGGTTGTTGTTGCGGTGGTTGTTGTTGTGGTGGTTGTTGCGCGGTGGTTGTTGTTGCGGTGGTTGTTGTTGCGGTGGCTGTTGTGCGGTGGTTGTTGTTGCGGCGGTTGTTGTGCGGTGGTTGTTGTTGCGGTGGTTGTTGTTGTGGTGGTTGTTGCGCGGTGGTTGTTGTTGCGGTGGTTGTTGTTGTGGTGGTTGTTGTTGCGGTGGTTGTTGTTGCGGTGGTTGTTGTGCGGTGGTTGTTGGTGCGGTGGTTGTTGTGCGGTGGTTGTTGTGCGGTGGTTGTTGTTGTGGTGGTTGTTGCGCGGTGGTTGTTGTTGCGGTGATTGTTGTTGTGGTGGTTGTTGTTGCGGTGGTTGTTGTGCGGTGGTTGTTGTTGCGGTGTTTGTTGTGCGGTGGTTGTTGTGTAGGTGGTTGTTGTGTAGGTGGTTGTTGTTGCAGTGGTTGTTTTGCGGTGGTTGTGCGGTGGTTGTTGTGTGGTAGTTGTTGTTCCGGTGGTTGTTGTGCGGTGGTTGTTGTTGCGGTGACTGTTGTTGCGGTGGTTGTTGTTGCAGTGGGTGTTGTGCGGTGGTTGTTGCGCGGTGGTTGTTGTGCGGTGGTTGTTGCGGTGGTTGTTGTGCCGTGGTTGTTGTTGCGGTAGTTGTGCGGTGGTTTTCTTGCGGTGGTTGTTGTTGCAGTGGTTGTTGCGGTGGTTGTTGTGCGGTGGTTGTTGTTGCAGTGGTTGTTGTTCCGGTGGTTGTTGTGCGGTGACTGTTGTTGCGGTGGTTGTTGTTGCAGTGGCTGTTGTGCGGTGGTTGTTGCGCGACGGTTATTGTTGCGGTGGTTGTTGTGGTGGTTGTTGTGCGGTGGTTTTCTTGCGGTGGTTGTTGTTGCAGTGGTTGTTGCGGTGGTTGTTGTGCGGTGGTTGTTGTGCGGTGGTTGTTCTTCTGGTGGCTGTTGTTGCGGTGGTTGTTGTTGCGGTGGTTGTTGTGCGGTGGTTGTTGTGTGGTGGTTGTTGTTGTAGTGTTGTTGTGCGGTGGTTGTTGTTGCGGTGGTTGTTGTGCGGTGGTTGTTGTTTCGGTGGTTGTTGTTGCGGTGGTTGTTGCGCGGTGGTTGTTGTTGCGGTGGTTGTTGTGCGGTGGTTGTTGGTGCGGTGGTTGTTGTGCGGTGGTTGTTGTGCGGTGGTTGTTGGTGCGGTGGTTGTTGTGCGGTGGTTGTTGTGCGGTGGTTGTTGTTGCGGAAGTTGTTGTGCGGTGGTTGTTGTGTGGTGGTTGTTGTTCTGGTGGGTGTTGTGTGGTGGTTGTTGTGCGGTAGTTGTTGTTGCAGTGGTTGTTGTGCGTTGGTTGTTGCGGTGGTTGTTGTGCGGTGGTTGTGTTGTGGTGATTGTTGTGCGGTTGTTTTTGTTGCGGTGGTTGATGTTGCGGTGGTTGTTTTGCGGTGGTTGTGCAGTGGTTGTTGTGTGATAGTTGTTGTTCCGGTGGTTGTTGTGTGGTGGTTGTTGTTGCTGTGGTTGTTGTGCGGTGGTTGTTGTTGCGGTGGTTGTTGTTGCAGTGGGTGTTGTGCGGTGGTTGTTGCGCGATGGTTGTTGTTGCGGTGGTTGTTGCGGTGGTTGTTGTGCGGTGGTTGTTGTTGCGGTAGTTGTGCGGTGGTTGTTCTTGCGGTGGTTGTTGTTGCAGTGGTTGTTGCGGTGGTTGTTGTGCGGTGGTTGTTGTTTCGGCACTTTTTGTGCGGTGGTTGTTGTTGCAGTGGTTGTTGTTGTGGTGGTTGTTGCGCGGTGGTTGTTGTTGCGGTGGTTGTTGTTGAGTGGTTGTTGTTGCGGTGGTTGTTTTGCGGTGGTTGTTGTTGCGGTGGTTGTTGTTGAGGTGGTTGTTGTTGCGGTGGTTGTTTTGCAGTGGTTGTTGTAGTGGTTGTTGTTGCGGTGGTTGTTGTGGGGGTGGTTGTTGTGCGGTGGTTGTTGTGCGGTGGTTGTTGTTGCGGTGGTTGTTGTGCGGTGGTTGTTGTGCGGTGGTTGTTGTTGCGGTGGTTGTTGTGGTGGTGGTTGTTGTTGCGGTGGTTGTTGTGGTGGTGGTTGTTGTTGCGGTGGTTGTTGTGCGGTGGTTGTTGTTGTGGTGTTTGTTGTGCGGTGGTTGTTGTTTTGGTGGTTGTTGTGCGGTGGTTGTTGTTGCAGTGGTTGTTTTGCGGCGGTTGTGCGGTGGTTGTTGTGTGGTAGTTGTTGCGGTGGTTGTTGCGCGATGGTTGTTGTGCGGTGGTTGTTGTGCGGTGGTTGTTGTTGCGGTGGTTGTTGTTGCGGTGGTTGTTGTTGCAGTGGTTGTTGTTGCGGTGGTTGTTTTGCGGTGGTTGTTGTTGCACTGGTTGTTTTGCGGTGGTTGTGTGGTGGTTGTTGTGTGGTAGTTGTTGTTCCGGTGGTTGTTGTGCGGTGGTAGTTGTTGCAGTGGTTGTTGTTGCGGTGGTTGTTGTGCGGTGGTTGTTGCACAATGGTTGTTGTTGCGGTGGTTGTTGCGGTGGTTGTTGTGCGGTGGTTGTTGTACGGTGGTTGTTGTTGCGGTGGTTGGTGTTGCGGTGGTTGTTGTTGCAGTGGTTGTTGTGCGGTGGTTGTTGTTGCAGTGGTTGTTGTTGCAGTAGTTCTGTGGTAGTTGTTCTGCGGTGGTTCTTGTTGCGGTGACTGTTGTTGCGGTGGTTGTTGTTGCAGTGGGTGTTGTGCGGTGGTTGTTGCGCGATGGTTATTGTTGCGGTGGTTTTTTCGGTGGTTGTTGTGTGGTGGTTGTTGTTGCAGTAGTTGTGCGGTGGTTTTCTTGCAGTGGTTGTTGTTGCGGTGGTTGTTGCGGTGGTTGTTGTGCGGTGGTTGTTTTTCCGGTGGTTGTTGTGCGCTGGTAGTTGTTGCAGTGGTCGTTGTTGTGGTGGTTGTTGTTGCGGTGGTTGTTGTTGCGGTGGTTGTTGTTGCGGTGGTTGTTCCGGTGGTTGTTGCAGTGGTTGTTGTGCAGTGGTTGTTGTTTCGGTGGTTGTTGTGCGGTGGTTGTTGTTGCGGTGGTTGTTTTTGCGGTGGTTGTTCCGGTGGTTGTCCCGGTGGTTGTTCCTGTGGTGTTTGTTGTTGCGGTGGTTGTTGTGCGGTGGTAGTTGTTGCAGTGGTTGTTGTTGCGGTGGTTTTTGTTGTTGCGGTGGTTGTTGTTGCGGTGGTTGTTTTTGCAGTGGTTTTTTTGCGGTGGTTGTGCGGTGGTTGTTGTTGCAGTGGGTGTTGTGCGGTGGTTGTTGTGCGGTGGTTGTTCTTCTGGTGGTTGTTGTTGCGGTGGTTGTTGTGCGTGGTTGTTGTTTCGGTGGTTGTTGTTGCGGTGGTTGTTGTTGCGGTGGTTGTTGTTGCAGTGGTTGTTTTGCGGTGGTTGTTGTTGCAGTGGTTGTTTTGCCGTGTTTGTGTGGTGGTTGTTGTGTGGTAGTTGTTGTTCCGGTGGTTGTTGTGCGGTGGTAGTTGTTGCAGTGGTTGTTGTTGCGGTAGTTGTTGTGCGGTGGTTGTTGCGTGATGGTTGTTGTTGCGGTGGTTGTTGCGGTGGTTGTTGTGCGGTGGTTGTTGTTGCGGTGGTTGTTGTTGCGGTGGTTGTTGTGCGGTGGTTGTTGTGCGGTGGTGGTGTCGTTGCGGTGGTTCTTGTGCGGTGGTTGTTGTGCGGTGGTGGTGTTGTTGCGATGGTTGTGTTGCGGTGGTTGTTGTTGAGGTGGTTGTTGTTGCGGTGGTTGTTTTGCAGTGGTTGTTGTTGTGGTGGTTGTTGTTGAGGTGGTTGTTGTTGCGGTGGTTGTTATTGCGGCACTTGTGCGGTGGTTGTTGCGCGACGGTGGTTGTTGTGGTGGTTGTTGTGCGGTGGTTTTCTTGCGGTGGTTGTTGTTGCAGTGGTTGTTGCGGTGGTTGTTGTGCGGTGGTTGTTCCGGTGGTTGTCCCGGTGGTTGTTCCTGTGGTGTTTGTTGTTGCGGTGGTTGTTGTGCGGTGGTAGTTGTTGCAGTGGTTGTTGTTGCGGTGGTTTTTGTTGTTGCGGTGGTTGTTGTTGCGGTGGTTGTTGTTGCAGTGGTTTTTTTGCGGTGGTTGTGCGGTGGTTGTTGTTGCAGTGGGTGTTGTGCGGTGGTTGTTGCGGTGGTGGTTGTTGCGGTGGTTGTTGTGCGGTGGTTGTTGTTGCGTTAGTTGTGCGGTGGTTGTTCTTGCGGTGGTTGTTGTTGCGGTAGTTGTGCGGTGGTTGTTGTGCGGTGGTTGTTGTTGCGGTGGCTGTTGTGCGGTGGTTGTTGTTGCGGCGGTTGTTGTGCGGTGGTTGTTGTTGCGGTGGTTGTTGTTGTGGTGGTTGTTGCGCGGTGGTTGTTGTTGCGGTGGTTGTTGTTGTGGTGGTTGTTGTTGCGGTGGTTGTTGTTGCGGTGGTTGTTGTGCGGTGGTTGTTGGTGCGGTGGTTGTTGTGCGGTGGTTGTTGTGCGGTGGTTGTTGTTGTGGTGGTTGTTGCGCGGTGGTTGTTGTTGCGGTGATTGTTGTTGTGGTGGTTGTTGTTGCGGTGGTTGTTGTGCGGTGGTTGTTGTTGCGGTGTTTGTTGTGCGGTGGTTGTTGTGTAGGTGGTTGTTGTGTAGGTGGTTGTTGTTGCAGTGGTTGTTTTGCGGTGGTTGTGCGGTGGTTGTTGTGTGGTAGTTGTTGTTCCGGTGGTTGTTGTGCGGTGGTTGTTGTTGCGGTGACTGTTGTTGCGGTGGTTGTTGTTGCAGTGGGTGTTGTGCGGTGGTTGTTGCGCGGTGGTTGTTGTGCGGTGGTTGTTGCGGTGGTTGTTGTGCGGTGGTTGTTGTTGCGGTAGTTGTGCGGTGGTTTTCTTGCGGTGGTTGTTGTTGCAGTGGTTGTTGCGGTGGTTGTTGTGCGGTGGTTGTTTTTCCGGTGGTTGCTGTGCGGTGGTGGTGTCGTTGCGGTGGTTGTTGTGCGGTGGTTGTTGTGCGGTGGTGGTGTTGTTGCGATGGTTGTGTTGCGGTGGTTGTTGTTGAGGTGGTTGTTGTTGCGGTGGTTGTTTTGCAGTGGTTGTTGTTGTGGTGGTTGTTGTTGAGGTGGTTGTTGTTGCGGTGGTTGTTATTGCGGCACTTGTGCGGTGGTTGTTGCGCGACGGTTATTGTTGCGGTGGTTGTTGTGGTGGTTGTTGTGCGGTGGTTTTCTTGCGGTGGTTGTTGTTGCAGTGGTTGTTGCGGTGGTTGTTGTGCGGTGGTTGTTCCGGTGGTTGTCCCGGTGGTTGTTCCTGTGGTGTTTGTTGTTGCGGTGGTTGTTGTGCGGTGGTAGTTGTTGCAGTGGTTGTTGTTGCGGTGGTTTTTGTTGTTGCGGTGGTTGTTGTTGCGGTGGTTGTTGTTGCAGTGGTTTTTTTGCGGTGGTTGTGCGGTGGTTGTTGTTGCAGTGGGTGTTGTGCGGTGGTTGTTGCGGTGGTGGTTGTTGCGGTGGTTGTTGTGCGGTGGTTGTTGTTGCGTTAGTTGTGCGGTGGTTGTTCTTGCGGTGGTTGTTGTTGCGGTAGTTGTGCGGTGGTTGTTGTGCGGTGGTTGTTGTTGCGGTGGTTGTTGTTGCAGTGGGTGTTGTGCGGTGGTTGTTGCGCGATGGTTATTGTTGCGGTGGTTTTTTCGGTGGTTGTTGTGTGGTGGTTGTTGTTGCAGTAGTTGTGCGGTGGTTTTCTTGCAGTGGTTGTTGTTGCGGTGGTTGTTGCGGTGGTTGTTGTGCGGTGGTTGTTTTTCCGGTGGTTGTTGTGCGCTGGTAGTTGTTGCAGTGGTCGTTGTTGTGGTGGTTGTTGTTGCGGTGGTTGTTGTTGCGGTGGTTGTTGTTGCGGTGGTTGTTCCGGTGGTTGTTGCAGTGGTTGTTGTGCAGTGGTTGTTGTTTCGGTGGTTGTTGTGCGGTGGTTGTTGTTGCGGTGGTTGTTTTTGCGGTGGTTGTTCCGGTGGTTGTCCCGGTGGTTGTTCCTGTGGTGTTTGTTGTTGCGGTGGTTGTTGTGCGGTGGTAGTTGTTGCAGTGGTTGTTGGTGCGGTGGTTTTTGTTGTTGCGGTGGTTGTTGTTGCGGTGGTTGTTTTTGCAGTGGTTTTTTTGCGGTGGTTGTGCGGTGGTTGTTGTTGCAGTGGGTGTTGTGCGGTGGTTGTTGTGCGGTGGTTGTTCTTCTGGTGGTTGTTGTTGCGGTGGTTGTTGTGCGTGGTTGTTGTTTCGGTGGTTGTTGTTGCGGTGGTTGTTGTTGCGGTGGTTGTTGTTGCAGTGGTTGTTTTGCGGTGGTTGTTGTTGCAGTGGTTGTTTTGCCGTGTTTGTGTGGTGGTTGTTGTGTGGTAGTTGTTGTTCCGGTGGTTGTTGTGCGGTGGTAGTTGTTGCAGTGGTTGTTGTTGCGGTAGTTGTTGTGCGGTGGTTGTTGCGTGATGGTTGTTGTTGCGGTGGTTGTTGCGGTGGTTGTTGTGCGGTGGTTGTTGTTGCGGTGGTTGTTGTTGCGGTGGTTGTTGTGCGGTGGTTGTTGTGCGGTGGTGGTGTCGTTGCGGTGGTTGTTGTGCGGTGGTTGTTGTGCGGTGGTGGTGTTGTTGCGATGGTTGTGTTGCGGTGGTTGTTGTTGAGGTGGTTGTTGTTGCGGTGGTTGTTTTGCAGTGGTTGTTGTTGTGGTGGTTGTTGTTGAGGTGGTTGTTGTTGCGGTGGTTGTTATTGCGGCACTTGTGCGGTGGTTGTTGCGCGACGGTGGTTGTTGTGGTGGTTGTTGTGCGGTGGTTTTCTTGCGGTGGTTGTTGTTGCAGTGGTTGTTGCGGTGGTTGTTGTGCGGTGGTTGTTCCGGTGGTTGTCCCGGTGGTTGTTCCTGTGGTGTTTGTTGTTGCGGTGGTTGTTGTGCGGTGGTAGTTGTTGCAGTGGTTGTTGTTGCGGTGGTTTTTGTTGTTGCGGTGGTTGTTGTTGCGGTGGTTGTTGTTGCAGTGGTTTTTTTGCGGTGGTTGTGCGGTGGTTGTTGTTGCAGTGGGTGTTGTGCGGTGGTTGTTGCGGTGGTGGTTGTTGCGGTGGTTGTTGTGCGGTGGTTGTTGTTGCGTTAGTTGTGCGGTGGTTGTTCTTGCGGTGGTTGTTGTTGCGGTAGTTGTGCGGTGGTTGTTGTGCGGTGGTTGTTGTTGCGGTGGCTGTTGTGCGGTGGTTGTTGTTGCGGCGGTTGTTGTGCGGTGGTTGTTGTTGCGGTGGTTGTTGTTGTGGTGGTTGTTGCGCGGTGGTTGTTGTTGCGGTGGTTGTTGTTGTGGTGGTTGTTGTTGCGGTGGTTGTTGTTGCGGTGGTTGTTGTGCGGTGGTTGTTGGTGCGGTGGTTGTTGTGCGGTGGTTGTTGTGCGGTGGTTGTTGTTGTGGTGGTTGTTGCGCGGTGGTTGTTGTTGCGGTGATTGTTGTTGTGGTGGTTGTTGTTGCGGTGGTTGTTGTGCGGTGGTTGTTGTTGCGGTGTTTGTTGTGCGGTGGTTGTTGTGTAGGTGGTTGTTGTGTAGGTGGTTGTTGTTGCAGTGGTTGTTTTGCGGTGGTTGTGCGGTGGTTGTTGTGTGGTAGTTGTTGTTCCGGTGGTTGTTGTGCGGTGGTTGTTGTTGCGGTGACTGTTGTTGCGGTGGTTGTTGTTGCAGTGGGTGTTGTGCGGTGGTTGTTGCGCGGTGGTTGTTGTGCGGTGGTTGTTGCGGTGGTTGTTGTGCGGTGGTTGTTGTTGCGGTAGTTGTGCGGTGGTTTTCTTGCGGTGGTTGTTGTTGCAGTGGTTGTTGCGGTGGTTGTTGTGCGGTGGTTGTTTTTCCGGTGGTTGCTGTGCGGTGGTGGTGTCGTTGCGGTGGTTGTTGTGCGGTGGTTGTTGTGCGGTGGTGGTGTTGTTGCGATGGTTGTGTTGCGGTGGTTGTTGTTGAGGTGGTTGTTGTTGCGGTGGTTGTTTTGCAGTGGTTGTTGTTGTGGTGGTTGTTGTTGAGGTGGTTGTTGTTGCGGTGGTTGTTATTGCGGCACTTGTGCGGTGGTTGTTGCGCGACGGTTATTGTTGCGGTGGTTGTTGTGGTGGTTGTTGTGCGGTGGTTTTCTTGCGGTGGTTGTTGTTGCAGTGGTTGTTGCGGTGGTTGTTGTGCGGTGGTTGTTCCGGTGGTTGTCCCGGTGGTTGTTCCTGTGGTGTTTGTTGTTGCGGTGGTTGTTGTGCGGTGGTAGTTGTTGCAGTGGTTGTTGTTGCGGTGGTTTTTGTTGTTGCGGTGGTTGTTGTTGCGGTGGTTGTTGTTGCAGTGGTTTTTTTGCGGTGGTTGTGCGGTGGTTGTTGTTGCAGTGGGTGTTGTGCGGTGGTTGTTGCGGTGGTGGTTGTTGCGGTGGTTGTTGTGCGGTGGTTGTTGTTGCGTTAGTTGTGCGGTGGTTGTTCTTGCGGTGGTTGTTGTTGCGGTAGTTGTGCGGTGGTTGTTGTGCGGTGGTTGTTGTTGCGGTGGCTGTTGTGCGGTGGTTGTTGTTGCGGCGGTTGTTGTGCGGTGGTTGTTGTTGCGGTGGTTGTTGTTGTGGTGGTTGTTGCGCGGTGGTTGTTGTTGCGGTGGTTGTTGTTGTGGTGGTTGTTGTTGCGGTGGTTGTTGTTGCGGTGGTTGTTGTGCGGTGGTTGTTGGTGCGGTGGTTGTTGTGCGGTGGTTGTTGTGCGGTGGTTGTTGTTGTGGTGGTTGTTGCGCGGTGGTTGTTGTTGCGGTGATTGTTGTTGTGGTGGTTGTTGTTGCGGTGGTTGTTGTGCGGTGGTTGTTGTTGCGGTGTTTGTTGTGCGGTGGTTGTTGTGTAGGTGGTTGTTGTGTAGGTGGTTGTTGTTGCAGTGGTTGTTTTGCGGTGGTTGTGCGGTGGTTGTTGTGTGGTAGTTGTTGTTCCGGTGGTTGTTGTGCGGTGGTTGTTGTTGCGGTGACTGTTGTTGCGGTGGTTGTTGTTGCAGTGGGTGTTGTGCGGTGGTTGTTGCGCGGTGGTTGTTGTGCGGTGGTTGTTGCGGTGGTTGTTGTGCGGTGGTTGTTGTTGCGGTAGTTGTGCGGTGGTTTTCTTGCGGTGGTTGTTGTTGCAGTGGTTGTTGCGGTGGTTGTTGTGCGGTGGTTGTTGTTGCAGTGGTTGTTGTTCCGGTGGTTGTTGTGCGGTGACTGTTGTTGCGGTGGTTGTTGTTGCAGTGGCTGTTGTGCGGTGGTTGTTGCGCGACGGTTATTGTTGCGGTGGTTGTTGTGGTGGTTGTTGTGCGGTGGTTTTCTTGCGGTGGTTGTTGTTGCAGTGGTTGTTGCGGTGGTTGTTGTGCGGTGGTTGTTCTTCTGGTGGCTG
Organism: Strix aluco; assembly: GCF_031877795.1. NCBI lineage: Eukaryota > Metazoa > Chordata > Aves > Strigiformes > Strigidae > Strix > Strix aluco. The sequence goes on from NW_027436629.1 coordinate 217,504, forward strand.
TTGTTGCGGTGGTTGTTGTTGCGGTGGTTGTTGTGCGGTGGTTGTTGTGTGGTGGTTGTTGTTGTAGTGTTGTGCGGTGGTTGTTGTTGCGGTGGTTGTTGTGCGGTGGTTGTTGTTTCGGTGGTTGTTGTTGCGGTGGTTGTTGCGCGGTGGTTGTTGTTGCGGTGGTTGTTGTGCGGTGGTTGTTGGTGCGGTGGTTGTTGTGCGGTGGTTGTTGTGCGGTGGTTGTTGGTGCGGTGGTTGTTGTGCGGTGGTTGTTGTGCGGTGGTTGTTGTTGCGGAAGTTGTTGTGCGGTGGTTGTTGTGTGGTGGTTGTTGTTCTGGTGGGTGTTGTGTGGTGGTTGTTGTGCGGTAGTTGTTGTTGCAGTGGTTGTTGTGCGTTGGTTGTTGCGGTGGTTGTTGTGCGGTGGTTGTGTTGTGGTGATTGTTGTGCGGTTGTTTTTGTTGCGGTGGTTGATGTTGCGGTGGTTGTTTTGCGGTGGTTGTGCAGTGGTTGTTGTGTGGTAGTTGTTGTTCCGGTGGTTGTTGTGTGGTGGTTGTTGTTGCTGTGGTTGTTGTGCGGTGGTTGTTGTTGCGGTGGTTGTTGTTGCAGTGGGTGTTGTGCGGTGGTTGTTGCGCGATGGTTGTTGTTGCGGTGGTTGTTGCGGTGGTTGTTGCGCGGTGGTTGTTGTTGCGGTGGTTGTTGTGCGGTGGTTGTTGGTGCGGTGGTTGTTGTGCGGTGGTTGTTGTTGCGGAAGTTGTTGTGCGGTGGTTGTTGTGTGGTGGTTGTTGTTCTGGTGGGTGTTGTGTGGTGGTTGTTGTGCGGTAGTTGTTGTTGCAGTGGTTGTTGTGCGTTGGTTGTTGCGGTGGTTGTTGTGCGGTGGTTGTGTTGTGGTGGTTGTTGTGCGGTTGTTTTTGTTGCGGTGGTTGTTGTTGCGGTGGTTGTTGTTGCACTGGTTGTTTTGCGGTGGTTGTGTGGTGGTTGTTGTGTGGTAGTTGTTGTTCCGGTGGTTGTTGTGCGGTGGTAGTTGTTGCAGTGGTTGTTGTTGCGGTGGTTGTTGTTGCGGTGGTTGTTGCGGTGGTTGTTGTGCGGTGGTTGTTGTACGGTGGTTGTTGTTGCGGTGGTTGGTGTTGCGGTGGTTGTTGTTGCAGTGGTTGTTGTGCGGTGGTTGTTGTTGCAGTGGTTGTTGTTGCGGTAGTTCTGCGGTAGTTTTTCTGCGGTGGTTGTTGTTGCGGTGACTGTTGTTGCGGTGGTTGTTGTTGCAGTGGGTGTTGTGCGGTGGTTGTTGCGCGATGGTTATTGTTGCGGTGGTTATTTCGGTGGTTGTTGTGTGGTGCTTGTTGTTGCAGTAGTTGTGCGGTGGTTTTCTTGCAGTGGTTGTTGTTGCGGTGGTTGTTGCGGTGGTTGTTGTGCGGTGGTTGTTTTTCCGGTGGTTGTTGTGCGGTGGTAGTTGTTGCAGTGGTCGTCGTTGCGGTGGTTGTTGTTGCGGCAGTTGTTGTGCGGTGGTTGTTGTTGCGGTGGTTTTTGTTGTGGTGGTTGTTTTGCGGTGGTTGTTGTTGCCGTGGTTGTTGTTGCGGTGGTTGTTCCGGTGGTTGTTGCAGTGGTTGTTGTGCAGTGGTTGTTGTTGCGGTGGTTGTTGTGCGGTGGTTGTTGTTGCGGTGGTTGTTGTTGCGGTGGTTGTTCTGGTGGTTGTCCCGGTGGTTGTTCCTGTGGTGTTTGTTGTTGCGGTGGTTGTTGTGCGGTGGTAGTTGTTGCAGTGGTTGTTGTTGCGGTGGTTTTTGTTGTTGCGGTGGTTGTTGTTGCGGTGGTTGTTGTTGCAGTGGTTTTTTTGCGGTGGTTGTGCGGTGGTTGTTGTTGCAGTGGGTGCTGTGCGGTGGTTGTTGCGGTGGTGGTTGTTGCGGTGGTTGTTGTGCGGTGGTTGTTGTTGCGTTAGTTGTGCGGTGGTTGTTCTTGCGGTGGTTGTTGTTGCGGTAGTTGTGCGGTGGTTGTTGTGCGGTGGTTGTTGTTGCGGTGGCTGTTGTGCGGTGGTTGTTGTTGCGGTGGTTGTTGTTGTGGTGGTTGTTTCGCGGTGGTTGTTGTTGTGGTGGTTGTTGTTGCGGTGGTTGTTGTGCGGTGGTTGTTGTTGCGGTGTTTGTTGTGCGGTGGTTGTTGTTTTGGTGGTTGTTGTGTAGGTGGTTGTTGTTGCAGTGGTTGTTTTGCGGTGGTTGTGCGGTGGTTGTTGTGTGGTAGTTGTTGTTCCGGTGGTTGTTGTGCGGTGGTTGTTGTTGCGGTGACTGTTGTTGCGGTGGTTGTTGTTGCAGTGGGTGTTGTGCGGTGGTTGTTGCGCGATGGTTGTTGTGCGGTGGTTGTTGCGGTGGTTGTTGTGCGGTGGTTGTTGTTGCGGTAGTTGTGCGGTGGTTTTCTTGCGGTGGTTGTTGTTGCAGTGGTTGTTGCGGTGGTTGTTGTGCGGTGGTTGTTGTGCGGTGGTAATTGTTGCAGTGGTTGTTGTTCCGGTGGTTGTTGTGCGGTGACTGTTGTTGCGGTGGTTGTTGTTGCAGTGGCTGTTGTGCGGTGGTTGTTGCGCGACGGTTATTGTTGCGGTGGTTGTTGTGGTGGTTGTTGTGCGGTGGTTTTCTTGCGGTGGTTGTTGTTGCAGTGGTTGTTGCGGTGGTTGTTGTGCGGTGGTTGTTGTTTTGGTGGTTGTTGTGCGGTGGTTGTTGTTGCAGTGGTTGTTTTGCGGCGGTTGTGCGGTGGTTGTTGTGTGGTAGTTGTTGCGGTGGTTGTTGCGCGATGGTTGTTGTGCGGTGGTTGTTGTGCGGTGGTTGTTGTTGCGGTGGTTGTTGTTGCGGTGGTTGTTGTTGCAGTGGTTGTTGTTGCGGTGGTTGTTTTGCGGTGGTTGTTGTTGCACTGGTTGTTTTGCGGTGGTTGTGTGGTGGTTGTTGTGTGGTAGTTGTTGTTCCGGTGGTTGTTGTGCGGTGGTAGTTGTTGCAGTGGTTGTTGTTGCGGTGGTTGTTGTGCGGTGGTTGTTGCACAATGGTTGTTGTTGCGGTGGTTGTTGCGGTGGTTGTTGTGCGGTGGTTGTTGTACGGTGGTTGTTGTTGCGGTGGTTGGTGTTGCGGTGGTTGTTGTTGCAGTGGTTGTTGTGCGGTGGTTGTTGTTGCAGTGGTTGTTGTTGCAGTAGTTCTGTGGTAGTTGTTCTGCGGTGGTTGTTGTTGCGGTGACTGTTGTTGCGGTGGTTGTTGTTGCAGTGGGTGTTGTGCGGTGGTTGTTGCGCGATGGTTATTGTTGCGGTGGTTTTTTCGGTGGTTGTTGTGTGGTGGTTGTTGTTGCAGTAGTTGTGCGGTGGTTTTCTTGCAGTGGTTGTTGTTGCGGTGGTTGTTGCGGTGGTTGTTGTGCGGTGGTTGTTTTTCCGGTGGTTGTTGTGCGGTGGTAGTTGTTGCAGTGGTCGTTTTTGTGGTGGTTGTTGTTGCGGTGGTTGTTGTTGCGGTGGTTGTTGTTGCGGTGGTTGTTCCGGTGGTTGTTGCAGTGGTTGTTGTGCAGTGGTTGTTGTTTCGGTGGTTGTTGTGCGGTGGTTGTTGTTGCGGTGGTTGTTTTTGCGGTGGTTGTTCCGGTGGTTGTCCCGGTGGTTGTTCCTGTGGTGTTTGTTGTTGCGGTGGTTGTTGTGCGGTGGTAGTTGTTGCAGTGGTTGTTGTTGCGGTGGTTTTTGTTGTTGCGGTGGTTGTTGTTGCGGTGGTTGTTTTTGCAGTGGTTTTTTTGCGGTGGTTGTGCGGTGGTTGTTGTTGCAGTGGGTGTTGTGCGGTGGTTGTTGTGCGGTGGTTGTTCTTCTGGTGGTTGTTGTTGCGGTGGTTGTTGTGCGTGGTTGTTGTTTCGGTGGTTGTTGTTGCGGTGGTTGTTGTTGCGGTGGTTGTTGTTGCAGTGGTTGTTTTGCGGTGGTTGTTGTTGCAGTGGTTGTTTTGCCGTGTTTGTGTGGTGGTTGTTGTGTGGTAGTTGTTGTTCCGGTGGTTGTTGTGCGGTGGTAGTTGTTGCAGTGGTTGTTGTTGCGGTAGTTGTTGTGCGGTGGTTGTTGCGTGATGGTTGTTGTTGCGGTGGTTGTTGCGGTGGTTGTTGTGCGGTGGTTGTTGTTGCGGTGGTTGTTGTTGCGGTGGTTGTTGTGCGGTGGTTGTTGTGCGGTGGTGGTGTCGTTGCGGTGGTTGTTGTGCGGTGGTTGTTGTGCGGTGGTGGTGTTGTTGCGATGGTTGTGTTGCGGTGGTTGTTGTTGAGGTGGTTGTTGTTGCGGTGGTTGTTTTGCAGTGGTTGTTGTTGTGGTGGTTGTTGTTGAGGTGGTTGTTGTTGCGGTGGTTGTTATTGCGGCACTTGTGCGGTGGTTGTTGCGCGACGGTTATTGTTGCTGTGGTTGTTGTGGTGGTTGTTGTGCGGTGGTTTTCTTGCGGTGGTTGTTGTTGCAGTGGTTGTTGCGGTGGTTGTTGTGCGGTGGTTGTTCCGGTGGTTGTCCCGGTGGTTGTTCCTGTGGTGTTTGTTGTTGCGGTGGTTGTTGTGCGGTGGTAGTTGTTGCAGTGGTTGTTGTTGCGGTGGTTTTTGTTGTTGCGGTGGTTGTTGTTGCGGTGGTTGTTGTTGCAGTGGTTTTTTTGCGGTGGTTGTGCGGTGGTTGTTGTTGCAGTGGGTGTTGTGCGGTGGTTGTTGCGGTGGTGGTTGTTGCGGTGGTTGTTGTGCGGTGGTTGTTGTTGCGTTAGTTGTGCGGTGGTTGTTCTTGCGGTGGTTGTTGTTGCGGTAGTTGTGCGGTGGTTGTTGTGCGGTGGTTGTTGTTGCGGTGGCTGTTGTGCGGTGGTTGTTGTTGCGGCGGTTGTTGTGCGGTGGTTGTTGTTGCGGTGGTTGTTGTTGTGGTGGTTGTTGCGCGGTGGTTGTTGTTGCGGTGGTTGTTGTTGTGGTGGTTGTTGTTGCGGTGGTTGTTGTTGCGGTGGTTGTTGTGCGGTGGTTGTTGGTGCGGTGGTTGTTGTGCGGTGGTTGTTGTGCGGTGGTTGTTGTTGTGGTGGTTGTTGCGCGGTGGTTGTTGTTGCGGTGATTGTTGTTGTGGTGGTTGTTGTTGCGGTGGTTGTTGTGCGGTGGTTGTTGTTGCGGTGTTTGTTGTGCGGTGGTTGTTGTGTAGGTGGTTGTTGTGTAGGTGGTTGTTGTTGCAGTGGTTGTTTTGCGGTGGTTGTGCGGTGGTTGTTGTGTGGTAGTTGTTGTTCCGGTGGTTGTTGTGCGGTGGTTGTTGTTGCGGTGACTGTTGTTGCGGTGGTTGTTGTTGCAGTGGGTGTTGTGCGGTGGTTGTTGCGCGGTGGTTGTTGTGCGGTGGTTGTTGCGGTGGTTGTTGTGCGGTGGTTGTTGTTGCGGTAGTTGTGCGGTGGTTTTCTTGCGGTGGTTGTTGTTGCAGTGGTTGTTGCGGTGGTTGTTGTGCGGTGGTTGTTTTTCCGGTGGTTGCTGTGCGGTGGTGGTGTCGTTGCGGTGGTTGTTGTGCGGTGGTTGTTGTGCGGTGGTGGTGTTGTTGCGATGGTTGTGTTGCGGTGGTTGTTGTTGAGGTGGTTGTTGTTGCGGTGGTTGTTTTGCAGTGGTTGTTGTTGTGGTGGTTGTTGTTGAGGTGGTTGTTGTTGCGGTGGTTGTTATTGCGGCACTTGTGCGGTGGTTGTTGCGCGACGGTTATTGTTGCGGTGGTTGTTGTGGTGGTTGTTGTGCGGTGGTTTTCTTGCGGTGGTTGTTGTTGCAGTGGTTGTTGCGGTGGTTGTTGTGCGGTGGTTGTTCCGGTGGTTGTCCCGGTGGTTGTTCCTGTGGTGTTTGTTGTTGCGGTGGTTGTTGTGCGGTGGTAGTTGTTGCAGTGGTTGTTGTTGCGGTGGTTTTTGTTGTTGCGGTGGTTGTTGTTGCGGTGGTTGTTGTTGCAGTGGTTTTTTTGCGGTGGTTGTGCGGTGGTTGTAGTTGCAGTGGGTGTTGTGCGGTGGTTGTTGCGGTGGTGGTTGTTGCGGTGGTTGTTGTGCGGTGGTTGTTGTTGCGTTAGTTGTGCGGTGGTTGTTCTTGCGGTGGTTGTTGTTGCGGTAGTTGTGCGGTGGTTGTTGTGCGGTGGTTGTTGTTGCGGTGGCTGTTGTGCGGTGGTTGTTGTTGCGGCGGTTGTTGTGCGGTGGTTGTTGTTGCGGTGGTTGTTGTTGTGGTGGTTGTTGCGCGGTGGTTGTTGTTGCGGTGGTTGTTGTTGTGGTGGTTGTTGTTGCGGTGGTTGTTGTTGCGGTGGTTGTTGTGCGGTGGTTGTTGGTGCGGTGGTTGTTGTGCGGTGGTTGTTGTGCGGTGGTTGTTGTTGTGGTGGTTGTTGCGCGGTGGTTGTTGTTGCGGTGATTGTTGTTGTGGTGGTTGTTGTTGCGGTGGTTGTTGTGCGGTGGTTGTTGTTGCGGTGTTTGTTGTGCGGTGGTTGTTGTGTAGGTGGTTGTTGTGTAGGTGGTTGTTGTTGCAGTGGTTGTTTTGCGGTGGTTGTGCGGTGGTTGTTGTGTGGTAGTTGTTGTTCCGGTGGTTGTTGTGCGGTGGTTGTTGTTGCGGTGACTGTTGTTGCGGTGGTTGTTGTTGCAGTGGGTGTTGTGCGGTGGTTGTTGCGCGGTGGTTGTTGTGCGGTGGTTGTTGCGGTGGTTGTTGTGCCGTGGTTGTTGTTGCGGTAGTTGTGCGGTGGTTTTCTTGCGGTGGTTGTTGTTGCAGTGGTTGTTGCGGTGGTTGTTGTGCGGTGGTTGTTGTTGCAGTGGTTGTTGTTCCGGTGGTTGTTGTGCGGTGACTGTTGTTGCGGTGGTTGTTGTTGCAGTGGCTGTTGTGCGGTGGTTGTTGCGCGACGGTTATTGTTGCGGTGGTTGTTGTGGTGGTTGTTGTGCGGTGGTTTTCTTGCGGTGGTTGTTGTTGCAGTGGTTGTTGCGGTGGTTGTTGTGCGGTGGTTGTTCTTCTGGTGGCTGTTGTTGCGGTGGTTGTTGTTGCGGTGGTTGTTGTGCGGTGGTTGTTGTGTGGTGGTTGTTGTTGTAGTGTTGTTGTGCGGTGGTTGTTGTTGCGGTGGTTGTTGTGCGGTGGTTGTTGTTTCGGTGGTTGTTGTTGCGGTGGTTGTTGCGCGGTGGTTGTTGTTGCGGTGGTTGTTGTGCGGTGGTTGTTGGTGCGGTGGTTGTTGTGCGGTGGTTGTTGTGCGGTGGTTGTTGGTGCGGTGGTTGTTGTGCGGTGGTTGTTGTGCGGTGGTTGTTGTTGCGGAAGTTGTTGTGCGGTGGTTGTTGTGTGGTGGTTGTTGTTCTGGTGGGTGTTGTGTGGTGGTTGTTGTGCGGTAGTTGTTGTTGCAGTGGTTGTTGTGCGTTGGTTGTTGCGGTGGTTGTTGTGCGGTGGTTGTGTTGTGGTGATTGTTGTGCGGTTGTTTTTGTTGCGGTGGTTGATGTTGCGGTGGTTGTTTTGCGGTGGTTGTGCAGTGGTTGTTGTGTGGTAGTTGTTGTTCCGGTGGTTGTTGTGTGGTGGTTGTTGTTGCTGTGGTTGTTGTGCGGTGGTTGTTGTTGCGGTGGTTGTTGTTGCAGTGGGTGTTGTGCGGTGGTTGTTGCGCGATGGTTGTTGTTGCGGTGGTTGTTGCGGTGGTTGTTGCGCGGTGGTTGTTGTTGCGGTGGTTGTTGTGCGGTGGTTGTTGGTGCGGTGGTTGTTGTGCGGTGGTTGTTGTTGCGGAAGTTGTTGTGCGGTGGTTGTTGTTCTGGTGGTTGTTGTTCTGGTGGGTGTTGTGTGGTGGTTGTTGTGCGGTAGTTGTTGTTGCAGTGGTTGTTGTGCGTTGGTTGTTGCGGTGGTTGTTGTGCGGTGGTTGTGTTGTGGTGGTTGTTGTGCGGTTGTTTTTGTTGCGGTGGTTGTTGTTGCGGTGGTTGTTGTTGCACTGGTTGTTTTGCGGTGGTTGTGTGGTGGTTGTTGTGTGGTAGTTGTTGTTCCGGTGGTTGTTGTGCGGTGGTAGTTGTTGCAGTGGTTGTTGTTGCGGTGGTTGTTGTTGCGGTGGTTGTTGCGGTGGTTGTTGTGCGGTGGTTGTTGTACGGTGGTTGTTGTTGCGGTGGTTGGTGTTGCGGTGGTTGTTGTTGCAGTGGTTGTTGTGCGGTGGTTGTTGTTGCAGTGGTTGTTGTTGCGGTAGTTCTGCGGTAGTTTTTCTGTGGTGGTTGTTGTTGCGGTGACTGTTGTTGCGGTGGTTGTTGTTGCAGTGGGTGTTGTGCGGTGGTTGTTGCGCGATGGTTATTGTTGCGGTGGTTATTTCGGTGGTTGTTGTGTGGTGCTTGTTGTTGCAGTAGTTGTGCGGTGGTTTTCTTGCAGTGGTTGTTGTTGCGGTGGTTGTTGCGGTGGTTGTTGTGCGGTGGTTGTTTTTCCGGTGGTTGTTGTGCGGTGGTAGTTGTTGCAGTGGTCGTCGTTGCGGTGGTTGTTGTTGCGGCAGTTGTTGTGCGGTGGTTGTTGTTGCGGTGGTTTTTGTTGTGGTGGTTGTTTTGCGGTGGTTGTTGTTGCCGTGGTTGTTGTTGCGGTGGTTGTTCCGGTGGTTGTTGCAGTGGTTGTTGTGCAGTGGTTGTTGTTGCGGTGGTTGTTGTGCGGTGGTTGTTGTTGCGGTGGTTGTTGTTGCGGTGGTTGTTCTGGTGGTTGTCCCGGTGGTTGTTCCTGTGGTGTTTGTTGTTGCGGTGGTTGTTGTGCGGTGGTAGTTGTTGCAGTGGTTGTTGTTGCGGTGGTTTTTGTTGTTGCGGTGGTTGTTGTTGCGGTGGTTGTTGTTGCAGTGGTTTTTTTGCGGTGGTTGTGCGGTGGTTGTTGTTGCAGTGGGTGCTGTGCGGTGGTTGTTGCGGTGGTGGTTGTTGCGGTGGTTGTTGTGCGGTGGTTGTTGTTGCGTTAGTTGTGCGGTGGTTGTTCTTGCGGTGGTTGTTGTTGCGGTAGTTGTGCGGTGGTTGTTGTTGCGGTGGCTGTTGTGCGGTGGTTGTTGTTGCGGTGGTTGTTGTTGTGGTGGTTGTTTCGCGGTGGTTGTTGTTGTGGTGGTTGTTGTTGCGGTGGTTGTTGTGCGGTGGTTGTTGTTGCGGTGTTTGTTGTGCGGTGGTTGTTGTTTTGGTGGTTGTTGTGTAGGTGGTTGTTGTTGCAGTGGTTGTTTTGCGGTGGTTGTGCGGTGGTTGTTGTGTGGTAGTTGTTGTTCCGGTGGTTGTTGTGCGGTGGTTGTTGTTGCGGTGACTGTTGTTGCGGTGGTTGTTGTTGCAGTGGGTGTTGTGCGGTGGTTGTTGCGCGATGGTTGTTGTGCGGTGGTTGTTGCGGTGGTTGTTGTGCGGTGGTTGTTGTTGCGGTAGTTGTGCGGTGGTTTTCTTGCGGTGGTTGTTGTTGCAGTGGTTGTTGCGGTGGTTGTTGTGCGGTGGTTGTTGTGCGGTGGTAATTGTTGCAGTGGTTGTTGTTCCGGTGGTTGTTGTGCGGTGACTGTTGTTGCGGTGGTTGTTGTTGCAGTGGCTGTTGTGCGGTGGTTGTTGCGCGACGGTTATTGTTGCGGTGGTTGTTGTGGTGGTTGTTGTGCGGTGGTTTTCTTGCGGTGGTTGTTGTTGCAGTGGTTGTTGCGGTGGTTGTTGTGCGGTGGTTGTTGTGCGGTGGTTGTTCTTCTGGTGGCTGTTGTTGCGGTGGTTGTTGTTGCGGTGGTTGTTGTGCGGTGGTTGTTGTGTGGTGGTTGTTGTTGTAGTGTTGTTGTGCGGTGGTTGTTGTTGCGGTGGTTGTTGTGCGGTGGTTGTTGTTGCGGTGGTTGTTGTTGCGGTGGTTGTTGTTGCGGTGGTTGTTGTTGCAGTGGTTGTTTTGCGGTGGTTGTTGTTGCAGTGGTTGTTTTGCGGTGGTTGTGTGGTGGTTGTTGTGTGGTAGTTGTTGTTCCGGTGGTTGTTGTGCGGTGGTAGTTGTTGCAGTGGTTGTTGTTGCGGTAGTTGTTGTGCGGTGGTTGTTGCGCGATGGTTGTTGTTGCGGTGGTTGTTGCGGTGGTTGTTGTGCGGTGGTTGTTGTTGCGGTGGTTGTTGCGCGGTGGTTGTTGTTGCGGTGGTTGTTGTGCGGTGGTTGTTGGTGCGGTGGTTGTTGTGCGGTGGTTGTTGTGCGGTGGTTGTTGTTGCGGAAGTTGTTGTGCGGTGGTTGTTGTGTGGTGGTTGTTGTTCTGGTGCGTGTTGTGTGGTGGTTGTTGTGCGGTAGTTGTTGTTGCAGTGGTTGTTGTGCGTTGGTTGTTGCGGTGGTTGTTGAGCGGTGGTTGTGTTGTGGTGGTTGTGCGGTTGTTTTTGTTGCGGTGGTTGTTTTGCGGTGGTTGTTGTTGCACTGGTTGTTTTGCGGTGGTTGTGTGGTGGTTGTTGTGTGGTAGTTGTTGTTCCGGTGGTTGTTGTGCGGTGGTAGTTGTTGCAGTGGTTGTTGTTGCGGTGGTTGTTGTTGCGGTGGTTGTTGCGGTGGTTGTTGTGCGGTGGTTGTTGTACGGTGGTTGTTGTTGCGGTGGTTGGTGTTGCAGTGGTTGTTTTGCGGTGGTTGTTGTTGCGGTGGTTGTTTTGCGGTGGTTGTGCAGTGGTTGTTGTGTGGTAGTTGTTGTTCCGGTGGTTGTTGTGTGGTGGTTGTTGTTGCTGTGGTTGTTGTGCGGTGGTTGTTGTTGCGGTGACTGTTGTTGCGGTGGTTGTTGTTGCAGTGGGTGTTGTGCGGTGGTTGTTGCGCGATGGTTGTTGTTGCGGTGGTTGTTGCGGTGGTTGTTGTGCGGTGGTTGTTGTTGCGGTAGTTGTGCGGTGGTTGTTCTTGCGGTGGTTGTTGTTGCAGTGGTTGTTGCGGTGGTTGTTGTGCGGTGGTTGTTGTTGCGGCACTTTTTGTGCGGTGGTTGTTGTTGCAGTGGTTGTTGTGGTGGTTGTTGCGCGGTGGTTGTTGTTGCGGTGGTTGTTGTTGAGTGGTTGTTGTTGCGGTGGTTGTTTTGCGGTGGTTGTTGTTGCGGTGGTTGTTGTTGAGGTGGTTGTTGTTGCGGTGGTTGTTTTGCAGTGGTTGTTGTAGTGGTTGTTGTTGCGGTGGTTGTTGTTGTGGTGGTTGTTGTTGCGGTGGCTGTTGTGCAGTTGTTGTTGGTGAGGTGGTTGTTGTGCGGTGGTTGTTGTGCAGTGGTTGTTGTTGCGGTGGTTGTTGTGCGGTGGTTGTTGTGCGGTGGTTGTTGTTGCGGCAGTTGTTGCGCGGTGGTTGTTGTTGCGGTGGTTGTTGTGGTGGTGGTTGTTGTTGCGGTGGTTGTTGTGCGGTGGTTGTTGTGGTGTTTGTTGTGCGGTGGTTGTTGTTTTGGTGGTTGTTGTGCGGTGGTTGTTGTTGCAGTGGTTGTTTTGCGGCGGTTGTGCGGTGGTTGTTGTGTGGTAGTTGTTGCGGTGGTTGTTGTGCGGTGGTTGTTGTTGCGGTGACTGTTGTTGCGGTGGTTGTTGTTGCAGTGGGTGTTGTGCGGTGGTTGTTGCGCGATGGTTGTTGTGCGGTGGTTGTTGTGAGGTGGTTGTTGTTGCGGTGGTTGTTGTTGCGGTGGTTGTTGTTGCAGTGGTTGTTGTTGCGGTGGTTGTTTTGCGGTGGTTGTTGTGCGGTGGTTGTGTTGCGGTGGTTGTTGTTCCGGTGGTTGTTGTGCGGTGGTAGTTGTTGCAGTGGTTGTTGTTGCGGTGGTTGTTGTGCGGTGGTTGTTGTTGCGGCAGTTGTTGCGCGGTGGTTGTTGTTGCGGTGGTTGTTGTGGTGGTGGTTGTTGTTGCGGTGGTTGTTGTGCGGTGGTTGTTGTTGTGGTGTTTGTTGTGCGGTGGTTGTTGTTTTGGTGGTTGTTGTGCGGTGGTTGTTGTTGCAGTGGTTGTTTTGCGGCGGTTGTGCGGTGGTTGTTGTGTGGTAGTTGTTGCGGTGGTTGTTGTGCGGTGGTTGTTGTTGCGGTGACTGTTGCGGTGGTTGTTGTTGCAGTGGGTGTTGTGCGGTGGTTGTTGCGCGATGGTTGTTGTGCGGTGGTTGTTGTTGCGGTGGTTGTTGTTGCGGTGGTTGTTCCGGTGGTTGTCCCGGTGGTTGTTCCTGTGGTGTTTGTTGTTGCGGTGGTTGTTGTGCGGTGGTAGTTGTTGCAGTGGTTGTTGTTGCGGTGGTTTTTGTTGTTGCGGTGGTTGTTGTTGCGGTGGTTGTTGTTGCAGTGGTTTTTTTGCGGTGGTTGTGCGGTGGTTGTTGTTGCAGTGGGTGTTGTGCGGTGGTTGTTGCGGTGGTGGTTGTTGCGGTGGTTGTTGTGCGGTGGTTGTTGTTGCGTTAGTTGTGCGGTGGTTGTTCTTGCGGTGGTTGTTGTTGCGGTAGTTGTGCGGTGGTTGTTGTGCGGTGGTTGTTGTTGCGGTGGCTGTTGTGCGGTGGTTGTTGTTGCGGCGGTTGTTGTGCGGTGGTTGTTGTTGCGGTGGTTGTTGTTGTGGTGGTTGTTGTTGCGGTGGTTGTTGTTGCGGTGGTTGTTGTGCGGTGGTTGTTGGTGCGGTGGTTGTTGTGCGGTGGTTGTTGTGCGGTGGTTGTTGTTGTGGTGGTTGTTGCGCGGTGGTTGTTGTTGCGGTGATTGTTGTTGTGGTGGTTGTTGTTGCGGTGGTTGTTGTGCGGTGGTTGTTGTTGCGGTGTTTGTTGTGCGGTGGTTGTTGTTTTGGTGGTTGTTGTATAGGTGGTTGTTGTTGCAGTGGTTGTTTTGCGGTGGTTGTGCGGTGGTTGTTGTGTGGTAGTTGTTGTTCCGGTGGTTGTTGTGCGGTGGTTGTTGTTGCGGTGACTGTTGTTGCGGTGGTTGTTGTTGCAGTGGGTGTTGTGCGGTGGTTGTTGCGCGATGGTTGTTGTGCGGTGGTTGTTGCGGTGGTTGTTGTGCGGTGGTTGTTGTTGCGGTAGTTGTGCGGTGGTTTTCTTGCGGTGGTTGTTGTTGCAGTGGTTGTTGCGGTGGTTGTTGTGCGGTGGTTGTTGTTGCAGTGGTTGTTGTTCCGGTGGTTGTTGTGCGGTGACTGTTGTTGCGGTGGTTGTTGTTGCAGTGGCTGTTGTGCGGTGGTTGTTGCGCGACGGTTATTGTTGCGGTGGTTGTTGTGGTGGTTGTTGTGCGGTGGTTTTCTTGCGGTGGTTGTTGTTGCAGTGGTTGTTGCGGTGGTTGTTGTGCGGTGGTTGTTCCGGTGGTTGTCCCGGTGGTTGTTCCTGTGGTGTTTGTTGTTGCGGTGGTTGTTGTGCGGTGGTAGTTGTTGCAGTGGTTGTTGTTGCGGTGGTTTTTGTTGTTGCGGTGGTTGTTGTTGCGGTGGTTGTTGTTGCAGTGGTTTTTTTGCGGTGGTTGTGCGGTGGTTGTTGTTGCAGTGGATGTTGTGCGGTGGTTGTTGCGGTGGTGGTTGTTGCGGTGGTTGTTGTGCGGTGGTTGTTGTTGCGTTAGTTGTGCGGTGGTTGTTCTTGCGGTGGTTGTTGTTGCGGTAGTTGTGCGGTGGTTGTTGTGCGGTGGTTGTTGTTGCGGTGGCTGTTGTGCGGTGGTTGTTGTTGCGGCGGTTGTTGTGCGGTGGTTGTTGTTGCGGTGGTTGTTGTTGTGGTGGTTGTTGCGCGGTGGTTGTTGTTGCGGTGGTTGTTGTTGTGGTGGTTGTTGTTGCGGTGGTTGTTGTTGCGGTGGTTGTTGTGCGGTGGTTGTTGGTGCGGTGGTTGTTGTGCGGTGGTTGTTGTGCGGTGGTTGTTGTTGTGGTGGTTGTTGCGCGGTGGTTGTTGTTGCGGTGATTGTTGTTGTGGTGGTTGTTGTTGCGGTGGTTGTTGTGCGGTGGTTGTTGTTGCGGTGTTTGTTGTGCGGTGGTTGTTGTGTAGGTGGTTGTTGTGTAGGTGGTTGTTGTTGCAGTGGTTGTTTTGCGGTGGTTGTGCGGTGGTTGTTGTGTGGTAGTTGTTGTTCCGGTGGTTGTTGTGCGGTGGTTGTTGTTGCGGTGACTGTTGTTGCGGTGGTTGTTGTTGCAGTGGGTGTTGTGCGGTGGTTGTTGCGCGGTGGTTGTTGTGCGGTGGTTGTTGCGGTGGTTGTTGTGCCGTGGTTGTTGTTGCGGTAGTTGTGCGGTGGTTTTCTTGCGGTGGTTGTTGTTGCAGTGGTTGTTGCGGTGGTTGTTGTGCGGTGGTTGTTGTTGCAGTGGTTGTTGTTCCGGTGGTTGTTGTGCGGTGACTGTTGTTGCGGTGGTTGTTGTTGCAGTGGCTGTTGTGCGGTGGTTGTTGCGCGACGGTTATTGTTGCGGTGGTTGTTGTGGTGGTTGTTGTGCGGTGGTTTTCTTGCGGTGGTTGTTGTTGCAGTGGTTGTTGCGGTGGTTGTTGTGCGGTGGTTGTTGTGCGGTGGTTGTTCTTCTGGTGGCTGTTGTTGCGGTGGTTGTTGTTGCGGTGGTTGTTGTGCGGTGGTTGTTGTGTGGTGGTTGTTGTTGTAGTGTTGTTGTGCGGTGGTTGTTGTTGCGGTGGTTGTTGTGCGGTGGTTGTTGTTTCGGTGGTTGTTGTTGCGGTGGTTGTTGCGCGGTGGTTGTTGTTGCGGTGGTTGTTGTGCGGTGGTTGTTGGTGCGGTGGTTGTTGTGCGGTGGTTGTTGTGCGGTGGTTGTTGGTGCGGTGGTTGTTGTGCGGTGGTTGTTGTGCGGTGGTTGTTGTTGCGGAAGTTGTTGTGCGGTGGTTGTTGTGTGGTGGTTGTTGTTCTGGTGGGTGTTGTGTGGTGGTTGTTGTGCGGTAGTTGTTGTTGCAGTGGTTGTTGTGCGTTGGTTGTTGCGGTGGTTGTTGTGCGGTGGTTGTGTTGTGGTGATTGTTGTGCGGTTGTTTTTGTTGCGGTGGTTGATGTTGCGGTGGTTGTTTTGCGGTGGTTGTGCAGTGGTTGTTGTGTGGTAGTTGTTGTTCCGGTGGTTGTTGTGTGGTGGTTGTTGTTGCTGTGGTTGTTGTGCGGTGGTTGTTGTTGCGGTGGTTGTTGTTGCAGTGGGTGTTGTGCGGTGGTTGTTGCGCGATGGTTGTTGTTGCGGTGGTTGTTGCGGTGGTTGTTGTGCGGTGGTTGTTGTTGCGGTAGTTGTGCGGTGGTTGTTCTTGCGGTGGTTGTTGTTGCAGTGGTTGTTGCGGTGGTTGTTGTGCGGTGGTTGTTGTTTCGGCACTTTTTGTGCGGTGGTTGTTGTTGCAGTGGTTGTTGTTGTGGTGGTTGTTGCGCGGTGGTTGTTGTTGCGGTGGTTGTTGTTGAGTGGTTGTTGTTGCGGTGGTTGTTTTGCGGTGGTTGTTGTTGCGGTGGTTGTTGTTGAGGTGGTTGTTGTTGCGGTGGTTGTTTTGCAGTGGTTGTTGTAGTGGTTGTTGTTGCGGTGGTTGTTGTGGTGGTGGTTGTTGTGCGGTGGTTGTTGTGCGGTGGTTGTTGTTGCGGTGGTTGTTGTGCGGTGGTTGTTGTGCGGTGGTTGTTGTTGCGGTGGTTGTTGTGGTGGTGGTTGTTGTTGCGGTGGTTGTTGTGGTGGTGGTTGTTGTTGCGGTGGTTGTTGTGCGGTGGTTGTTGTTGTGGTGTTTGTTGTGCGGTGGTTG
Source organism: Strix aluco (assembly GCF_031877795.1). Lineage (NCBI taxonomy): Eukaryota > Metazoa > Chordata > Aves > Strigiformes > Strigidae > Strix > Strix aluco. The sequence continues at coordinate 232,930 of NW_027436629.1, forward strand.
TTGTTTTGGTGGTTGTTGTGCGGTGGTTGTTGTTGCAGTGGTTGTTTTGCGGCGGTTGTGCGGTGGTTGTTGTGTGGTAGTTGTTGCGGTGGTTGTTGCGCGATGGTTGTTGTGCGGTGGTTGTTGTGCGGTGGTTGTTGTTGCGGTGGTTGTTGTTGCGGTGGTTGTTGTTGCAGTGGTTGTTGTTGCGGTGGTTGTTTTGCGGTGGTTGTTGTTGCACTGGTTGTTTTGCGGTGGTTGTGTGGTGGTTGTTGTGTGGTAGTTGTTGTTCCGGTGGTTGTTGTGCGGTGGTAGTTGTTGCAGTGGTTGTTGTTGCGGTGGTTGTTGTGCGGTGGTTGTTGCACAATGGTTGTTGTTGCGGTGGTTGTTGCGGTGGTTGTTGTGCGGTGGTTGTTGTACGGTGGTTGTTGTTGCGGTGGTTGGTGTTGCGGTGGTTGTTGTTGCAGTGGTTGTTGTGCGGTGGTTGTTGTTGCAGTGGTTGTTGTTGCAGTAGTTCTGTGGTAGTTGTTCTGCGGTGGTTGTTGTTGCGGTGACTGTTGTTGCGGTGGTTGTTGTTGCAGTGGGTGTTGTGCGGTGGTTGTTGCGCGATGGTTATTGTTGCGGTGGTTTTTTCGGTGGTTGTTGTGTGGTGGTTGTTGTTGCAGTAGTTGTGCGGTGGTTTTCTTGCAGTGGTTGTTGTTGCGGTGGTTGTTGCGGTGGTTGTTGTGCGGTGGTTGTTTTTCCGGTGGTTGTTGTGCGGTGGTAGTTGTTGCAGTGGTCGTTGTTGTGGTGGTTGTTGTTGCGGTGGTTGTTGTTGCGGTGGTTGTTGTTGCGGTGGTTGTTCCGGTGGTTGTTGCAGTGGTTGTTGTGCAGTGGTTGTTGTTTCGGTGGTTGTTGTGCGGTGGTTGTTGTTGCGGTGGTTGTTTTTGCGGTGGTTGTTCCGGTGGTTGTCCCGGTGGTTGTTCCTGTGGTGTTTGTTGTTGCGGTGGTTGTTGTGCGGTGGTAGTTGTTGCAGTGGTTGTTGTTGCGGTGGTTTTTGTTGTTGCGGTGGTTGTTGTTGCGGTGGTTGTTTTTGCAGTGGTTTTTTTGCGGTGGTTGTGCGGTGGTTGTTGTTGCAGTGGGTGTTGTGCGGTGGTTGTTGTGCGGTGGTTGTTCTTCTGGTGGTTGTTGTTGCGGTGGTTGTTGTGCGTGGTTGTTGTTTCGGTGGTTGTTGTTGCGGTGGTTGTTGTTGCGGTGGTTGTTGTTGCAGTGGTTGTTTTGCGGTGGTTGTTGTTGCAGTGGTTGTTTTGCCGTGTTTGTGTGGTGGTTGTTGTGTGGTAGTTGTTGTTCCGGTGGTTGTTGTGCGGTGGTAGTTGTTGCAGTGGTTGTTGTTGCGGTAGTTGTTGTGCGGTGGTTGTTGCGTGATGGTTGTTGTTGCGGTGGTTGTTGCGGTGGTTGTTGTGCGGTGGTTGTTGTTGCGGTGGTTGTTGTTGCGGTGGTTGTTGTGCGGTGGTTGTTGTGCGGTGGTGGTGTCGTTGCGGTGGTTGTTGTGCGGTGGTTGTTGTGCGGTGGTGGTGTTGTTGCGATGGTTGTGTTGCGGTGGTTGTTGTTGAGGTGGTTGTTGTTGCGGTGGTTGTTTTGCAGTGGTTGTTGTTGTGGTGGTTGTTGTTGAGGTGGTTGTTGTTGCGGTGGTTGTTATTGCGGCACTTGTGCGGTGGTTGTTGCGCGACGGTTATTGTTGCTGTGGTTGTTGTGGTGGTTGTTGTGCGGTGGTTTTCTTGCGGTGGTTGTTGCGGTGGTGGTTGTTGCGGTGGTTGTTGTGCGGTGGTTGTTGTTGCGTTAGTTGTGCGGTGGTTGTTCTTGCGGTGGTTGTTGTTGCGGTAGTTGTGCGGTGGTTGTTGTGCGGTGGTTGTTGTTGCGGTGGCTGTTGTGCGGTGGTTGTTGTTGCGGCGGTTGTTGTGCGGTGGTTGTTGTTGCGGTGGTTGTTGTTGTGGTGGTTGTTGCGCGGTGGTTGTTGTTGCGGTGGTTGTTGTTGTGGTGGTTGTTGTTGCGGTGGTTGTTGTTGCGGTGGTTGTTGTGCGGTGGTTGTTGGTGCGGTGGTTGTTGTGCGGTGGTTGTTGTGCGGTGGTTGTTGTTGTGGTGGTTGTTGCGCGGTGGTTGTTGTTGCGGTGATTGTTGTTGTGGTGGTTGTTGTTGCGGTGGTTGTTGTGCGGTGGTTGTTGTTGCGGTGTTTGTTGTGCGGTGGTTGTTGTGTAGGTGGTTGTTGTGTAGGTGGTTGTTGTTGCAGTGGTTGTTTTGCGGTGGTTGTGCGGTGGTTGTTGTGTGGTAGTTGTTGTTCCGGTGGTTGTTGTGCGGTGGTTGTTGTTGCGGTGACTGTTGTTGCGGTGGTTGTTGTTGCAGTGGGTGTTGTGCGGTGGTTGTTGCGCGGTGGTTGTTGTGCGGTGGTTGTTGCGGTGGTTGTTGTGCGGTGGTTGTTGTTGCGGTAGTTGTGCAGTGGTTTTCTTGCGGTGGTTGTTGTTGCAGTGGTTGTTGCGGTGGTTGTTGTGCGGTGGTTGTTTTTCCGGTGGTTGCTGTGCGGTGGTGGTGTCGTTGCGGTGGTTGTTGTGCGGTGGTTGTTGTGCGGTGGTGGTGTTGTTGCGATGGTTGTGTTGCGGTGGTTGTTGTTGAGGTGGTTGTTGTTGCGGTGGTTGTTTTGCAGTGGTTGTTGTTGTGGTGGTTGTTGTTGAGGTGGTTGTTGTTGCGGTGGTTGTTATTGCGGCACTTGTGCGGTGGTTGTTGCGCGACGGTTATTGTTGCGGTGGTTGTTGTGGTGGTTGTTGTGCGGTGGTTTTCTTGCGGTGGTTGTTGTTGCAGTGGTTGTTGCGGTGGTTGTTGTGCGGTGGTTGTTCCGGTGGTTGTCCCGGTGGTTGTTCCTGTGGTGTTTGTTGTTGCGGTGGTTGTTGTGCGGTGGTAGTTGTTGCAGTGGTTGTTGTTGCGGTGGTTTTTGTTGTTGCGGTGGTTGTTGTTGCGGTGGTTGTTGTTGCAGTGGTTTTTTTGCGGTGGTTGTGCGGTGGTTGTTGTTGCAGTGGGTGTTGTGCGGTGGTTGTTGCGGTGGTGGTTGTTGCGGTGGTTGTTGTGCGGTGGTTGTTGTTGCGTTAGTTGTGCGGTGGTTGTTCTTGCGGTGGTTGTTGTTGCGGTAGTTGTGCGGTGGTTGTTGTGCGGTGGTTGTTGTTGCGGTGGCTGTTGTGCGGTGGTTGTTGTTGCGGCGGTTGTTGTGCGGTGGTTGTTGTTGCGGTGGTTGTTTTTGTGGTGGTTGTTGCGCGGTGGTTGTTGTTGCGGTGGTTGTTGTTGTGGTGGTTGTTGTTGCGGTGGTTGTTGTTGCGGTGGTTTTTGTTGTTGCGGTGGTTGTTGTTGCGGTGGTTGTTGTTGCAGTGGTTTTTTTGCGGTGGTTGTGCGGTGGTTGTTGTTGCAGTGGGTGTTGTGCGGTGGTTGTTGCGGTGGTGGTTGTTGTGCGGTGGTTGTTGTTGCGTTAGTTGTGCGGTGGTTGTTCTTGCGGTGGTTGTTGTTGCGGTAGTTGTGCGGTGGTTGTTGTGCGGTGGTTGTTGTTGCGGTGGCTGTTGTGCGGTGGTTGTTGTTGCGGTGGTTGTTGTTCCGGTGGTTGTTGTTGCGGTGGTTGTTTTTGTGGTGGTTGTTGCGCGGTGGTTGTTGTTGCGGTGGTTGTTGTTGTGGTGGTTGTTGTTGCGGTGGTTGTTGTTGCGGTGGTTGTTGTGCGGTGGTTGTTGGTGCGGTGGTTGTTGTGCGGTGGTTGTTGTGCGGTGGTTGTTGTTGTGGTGGTTGTTGCGCGGTGGTTGTTGTTGCGGTGATTGTTGTTGTGGTGGTTGTTGTTGCGGTGGTTGTTGTGCGGTGGTTGTTGTTGCGGTGTTTGTTGTGCGGTGGTTGTTGTGTAGGTGGTTGTTGTTGCAGTGGTTGTTTTGCGGTGGTTGTGCGGTGGTTGTTGTGTGGTAGTTGTTGTTCCGGTGGTTGTTGTGCGGTGGTTGTTGTTGCGGTGACTGTTGTTGCGGTGGTTGTTGTTGCAGTGGGTGTTGTGCGGTGGTTGTTGCGCGGTGGTTGTTGTGCGGTGGTTGTTGCGGTGGTTGTTGTGCGGTGGTTGTTGTTGCGGTAGTTGTGCGGTGGTTTTCTTGCGGTGGTTGTTGTTGCAGTGGTTGTTGCGGTGGTTGTTGTGCGGTGGTTGTTGTTGCAGTGGTTGTTGTTCCGGTGGTTGTTGTGCGGTGACTGTTGTTGCGGTGGTTGTTGTTGCAGTGGCTGTTGTGCGGTGGTTGTTGCGCGACGGTTATTGTTGCGGTGGTTGTTGTGGTGGTTGTTGTGCGGTGGTTTTCTTGCGGTGGTTGTTTTTGCAGTGGTTGTTGCGGTGGTTGTTATGCGGTGGTTGTTCTTCTGGTGGCTGTTGTTGCGGTGGTTGTTGTTGCGGTGGTTGTTGTGCGGTGGTTGTTGTGTGGTGGTTGTTGTTGTAGTGTTGTTGTGCGGTGGTTGTTGTTGCGGTGGTTGTTGTGCGGTGGTTGTTGTTTCGGTGGTTGTTGTTGCGGTGGTTGTTGCGCGGTGGTTGTTGTTGCGGTGGTTGTTGTGCGGTGGTTGTTGGTGCGGTGGTTGTTGTGCGGTGGTTGTTGTGCGGTGGTTGTTGGTGCGGTGGTTGTTGTGCGGTGGTTGTTGTGCGGTGGTTGTTGCGGAAGTTGTTGTGCGGTGGTTGTTGTGTGGTGGTTGTTGTTCTGGTGGGTGTTGTGTGGTGGTTGTTGTGCGGTAGTTGTTGTTGCAGTGGTTGTTGTGCGTTGGTTGTTGCGGTGGTTGTTGTGCGGTGGTTGTGTTGTGGTGATTGTTGTGCGGTTGTTTTTGTTGCGGTGGTTGATGTTGCTGTGGTTGTTTTGCGGTGGTTGTGCAGTGGTTGTTGTGTGGTAGTTGTTGTTCCGGTGGTTGTTGTGTGGTGGTTGTTGTTGCTGTGGTTGTTGTGCGGTGGTTGTTGTTCCGGTGGTTGTTGTTGCAGTGGGTGTTGTGCGGTGGTTGTTGCGCGATGGTTGTTGTTGCGGTGGTTGTTGCGGTGGTTGTTGTGCGGTGGTTGTTGTTGCGGTAGTTGTGCGGTGGTTGTTCTTGCGGTGGTTGTTGTTGCAGTGGTTGATGCGGTGGTTGTTGTGCGGTGGTTGTTGTTGCGGCACTTTTTGTGCGGTGGTTGTTGTTGCAGTGGTTGTTGTTGTGGTGGTTGTTGCGCGGTGGTTGTTGTTGCGGTGGTTGTTGTTGAGTGGTTGTTGTTGTGGTGGTTGTTTTGCGGTGGTTGTTGTTGCGGTGGTTGTTGTTGAGGTGGTTGTTGTTGCGGTGGTTGTTTTGCAGTGGTTGATGTAGTGGTTGTTGTTGCGGTGGTTGTTGTGGTGGTGGTTGTTGTTGCGGTGGCTGTTGTGCAGTTGTTGTTGGTGAGGTGGTTGTTGTGCGGTGGTTGTTGTGCGGTGGTTGTTGTTGCGGTGGTTGTTGTGCGGTGGTTGTGTTGTGGTGGTTGTGCGGTTGTTTTTGTTGCGGTGGTTGTTGTTGCGGTGGTTGTTGTTGCACTGGTTGTTTTGCGGTGGTTGTGTGGTGGTTGTTGTGTGGTAGTTGTTGTTCCGGTGGTTGTTGTGCGGTGGTAGTTGTTGCAGTGGTTGTTGTTGCGGTGGTTGTTGTTGCGGTGGTTGTTGCGGTGGTTGTTGTGCGGTGGTTGTTGTACGGTGGTTGTTGTTGCGGTGGTTGGTGTTGCAGTGGTTGTTTTGCGGTGGTTGTTGTTGCGGTGGTTGTTTTGCGGTGGTTGTGCAGTGGTTGTTGTGTGGTAGTTGTTGTTCCGGTGGTTGTTGTGTGGTGGTTGTTGTTGCTGTGGTTGTTGTGCGGTGGTTGTTGTTGCGGTGACTGTTGTTGCGGTGGTTGTTTTTGCAGTGGGTGTTGTGCGGTGGTTGTTGCGCGATGGTTGTTGTTGCGGTGGTTGTTGCGGTGGTTGTTGTGCGGTGGTTGTTGTTGCGGTAGTTGTGCGGTGGTTGTTCTTGCGGTGGTTGTTGTTGCAGTGGTTGTTGCGGTGGTTGTTGTGCGGTGGTTGTTGTTGCGGCACTTTTTGTGCGGTGGTTGTTGTTGCAGTGGTTGTTGTGGTGGTTGTTGCGCGGTGGTTGTTGTTGCGGTGGTTGTTGTTGAGTGGTTGTTGTTGCGGTGGTTGTTTTGCGGTGGTTGTTGTTGCGGTGGTTGTTGTTGAGGTGGTTGTTGTTGCGGTGGTTGTTTTGCAGTGGTTGTTGTAGTGGTTGTTGTTGCGGTGGTTGTTGTTGTGGTGGTTGTTGTTGCGGTGGCTGTTGTGCAGTTGTTGTTGGTGAGGTGGTTGTTGTGCGGTGGTTGTTGTGCAGTGGTTGTTGTTGCGGTGGTTGTTGTGCGGTGGTTGTTGTGCGGTGGTTGTTGTTGCGGCAGTTGTTGCGCGGTGGTTGTTGTTGCGGTGGTTGTTGTGGTGGTGGTTGTTGTTGCGGTGGTTGTTGTGCGGTGGTTGTTGTGGTGTTTGTTGTGCGGTGGTTGTTGTTTTGGTGGTTGTTGTGCGGTGGTTGTTGTTGCAGTGGTTGTTTTGCGGCGGTTGTGCGGTGGTTGTTGTGTGGTAGTTGTTGCGGTGGTTGTTGTGCGGTGGTTGTTGTTGCGGTGACTGTTGTTGCGGTGGTTGTTGTTGCAGTGGGTGTTGTGCGGTGGTTGTTGCGCGATGGTTGTTGTGCGGTGGTTGTTGTGCGGTGGTTGTTGTTGCGGTGGTTGTTGTTGCGGTGGTTGTTGTTGCGGTGGTTGTTGTTGCAGTGGTTGTTGTTGCGGTGGTTGTTTTGCGGTGGTTGTTGTTGCACTGGTTGTTTTGCGGTGGTTGTGTGGTGGTTGTTGTGTGGTAGTTGTTGTTCCGGTGGTTGTTGTGCGGTGGTAGTTGTTGCAGTGGTTGTTGTTGCGGTGGTTGTTGTGCGGTGGTTGTGTTGCGGTGGTTGTTGTGCGGTGGTTGTTGTTGCGGCACTTTTTGTGCGGTGGTTGTTGTTGCAGTGGTTGTTGTTGTGGTGGTTGTTGCAGTGGTTGTTGTTGCGGTGGTTGTTGTTGAGTGGTTGTTGTTGCGGTGGTTGTTTTGCGGTGGTTGTTGTTGCGGTGGTTGTTGTTGAGGTGGTTGTTGTTGCGGTGGTTGTTTTGCAGTGGTTGTTGTAGTGGTTGTTGTTGCGGTGGTTGTTGTGGTGGTGGTTGTTGTTGCGGTGGCTGTTGTGCAGTTGTTGTTGGTGAGGTGGTTGTTGTGCGGTGGTTGTTGTGCGGTGGTTGTTGTTGCGGTGGTTGTTGTGCGGTGGTTGTTGTGCGGTGGTTGTTGTTGCGGCAGTTGTTGCGCGGTGGTTGTTGTTGCGGTGGTTGTTGTGGTGGTGGTTGTTGTTGCGGTGGTTGTTGTGCGGTGGTTGTTGTTGTGGTGTTTGTTGTGCGGTGGTTGTTGTTTTGGTGGTTGTTGTGCGGTGGTTGTTGTTGCAGTGGTTGTTTTGCGGCGGTTGTGCGGTGGTTGTTGTGTGGTAGTTGTTGCGGTGGTTGTTGCGCGATGGTTGTTGTGCGGTGGTTGTTGTGCGGTGGTTGTTGTTGCGGTGGTTGTTGTTGCGGTGGTTGTTGTTGCAGTGGTTGTTGTTGCGGTGGTTGTTTTGCGGTGGTTGTTGTTGCACTGGTTGTTTTGCGGTGGTTGTTGTGTGGTAGTTGTTGTTCCGGTGGTTGTTGTGCGGTGGTAGTTGTTGCAGTGGTTGTTGTTGCGGTGGTTGTTGTGCGGTGGTTGTTGCACAATGGTTGTTGTTGCGGTGGTTGTTGCGGTGGTTGTTGTGCGGTGGTTGTTGTACGGTGGTTGTTGTTGCGGTGGTTGGTGTTGCGGTGGTTGTTGTTGCAGTGGTTGTTGTGCGGTGGTTGTTGTTGCAGTGGTTGTTGTTGCAGTAGTTCTGTGGTAGTTGTTCTGCGGTGGTTGTTGTTGCGGTGACTGTTGTTGCGGTGGTTGTTGTTGCAGTGGGTGTTGTGCGGTGGTTGTTGCGCGATGGTTATTGTTGCGGTGGTTGTTTCGGTGGTTGTTGTGTGGTGGTTGTTGTTGCAGTAGTTGTGCGGTGGTTTTCTTGCAGTGGTTGTTGTTGCGGTGGTTGTTGCGGTGGTTGTTGTGCGGTGGTTGTTTTTCCGGTGGTTGTTGTGCGGTGGTAGTTGTTGCAGTGGTCGTTGTTGCGGTGGTTGTTGTTGCGGTGGTTGTTGTTGTGGTGGTTGTTGTTGCGGTGGTTGTTGTTGCGGTGGTTGTTGTTGCGATGGTTGTTCCGGTGGTTGTTGCAGTGGTTGTTGTGCAGTGGTTGTTGTTTCGGTGGTTGTTGTGCGGTGGTTGTTGTTGCGGTGGTTGTTTTTGCGGTGGTTGTTCCGGTGGTTGTCCCGGTGGTTGTTCCTGTGGTGTTTGTTGTTGCGGTGGTTGTTGTGCGGTGGTAGTTGTTGCAGTGGTTGTTGTTGCGGTGGTTTCTTGTTGTTGCGGTGGTTGTTGTTGCGGTGGTTGTTTTTGCAGTGGTTTTTTTGCGGTGGTTGTGCGGTGGTTGTTGTTGCAGTGGGTGTTGTGCGGTGGTTGTTGTGCGGTGGTTGTTCTTCTGGTGGTTGTTGTTGCGGTGGTTGTTGTGCGTGGTTGTTGTTTCGGTGGTTGTTGTTGCGGTGGTTGTTGTGCGGTGGTAGTTGTTGCAGTGGTTCTTGTTGCGGTAGTTGTTGTGCGGTGGTTGTTGCGTGATGGTTGTTGTTGCGGTGGTTGTTGCGGTGGTTGTTGTGCGGTGGTTGTTGTTGCGGTGGTTGTTGTTGCGGTGGTTGTTGTGCGGTGGTTGTTGTGCGGTGGTGGTGTCGTTGCGGTGGTTGTTGTGCGGTGGTTGTTGTGCGGTGGTGGTGTTGTTGCGATGGTTGTGTTGCGGTGGTTGTTGTTGAGGTGGTTGTTGTTGCGGTGGTTGTTTTGCAGTGGTTGTTGTTGTGGTGGTTGTTGTTGAGGTGGTTGTTGTTGCGGTGGTTGTTATTGCGGCACTTGTGCGGTGGTTGTTGTTGCAGTGGTTGTTGTTGTTGTGGTTGTTGCGCGGTGGTTGTTGTTGCGGTGGTTGTTGTTGAGGTGGTTGTTGTTGCGGTGGTTGTTTTGCGGTGGTTGTTGTTGCGGTGGTTGTTGTTGAGGTGGTTGTTGTTGCGGTGGTTGTTTTGCGGTGGTTGTTGTTGACGTGGTTGTTGTTGCGGTGGTTGTTTTGCAGTGGTTGTTGTTGTGGTAGTTGTTGTTGAGGTGGTTGTTGTTGCGGTGGTTGTTTTGCAGTGGTTGTTGTGTGGTAGTTGTTTTTGCAGTGGTTGTTGTGCGGTGGTAGTTGTTGCAGTGGTTGTTGTTCCGGTGGTTGTTGTGCGGTGACTGTTGTTGCGGTGGTTGTTGTTGCAGTGGGTGTTGTGCGGTGGTTGTTGTTGTGGTGGTTGTTGTTGCGGTGGTTGTTGTTGCGGTGGTTGTTGTTGCGGTGGTTGTTCCGGTGGTTGTTGCAGTGGTTGTTGTGCAGTGGTTGTTGTTTCGGTGGTTGTTGTGCGGTGGTTGTTGTTGCGGTGGTTGTTTTTGCGGTGGTTGTTCCGGTGGTTGTCCCGGTGGTTGTTCCTGTGGTGTTTGTTGTTGCGGTGGTTGTTGTGCGGTGGTAGTTGTTGCAGTGGTTGTTGTTGCGGTGGTTTTTGTTGTTGCGGTGGTTGTTGTTGCGGTGGTTGTTTTTGCAGTGGTTTTTTTGCGGTGGTTGTGCGGTGGTTGTTGTTGCAGTGGGTGTTGTGCGGTGGTTGTTGTGCGGTGGTTGTTCTTCTGGTGGTTGTTGTTGCGGTGGTTGTTGTGCGTGGTTGTTGTTTCGGTGGTTGTTGTTGCGGTGGTTGTTGTGCGGTGGTAGTTGTTGCAGTGGTTCTTGTTGCGGTAGTTGTTGTGCGGTGGTTGTTGCGTGATGGTTGTTGTTGCGGTGGTTGTTGCGGTGGTTGTTGTGCGGTGGTTGTTGTTGCGGTGGTTGTTGTTGCGGTGGTTGTTGTGCGGTGGTTGTTGTGCGGTGGTGGTGTCGTTGCGGTGGTTGTTGTGCGGTGGTTGTTGTGCGGTGGTGGTGTTGTTGCGATGGTTGTGTTGCGGTGGTTGTTGTTGAGGTGGTTGTTGTTGCGGTGGTTGTTTTGCAGTGGTTGTTGTTGTGGTGGTTGTTGTTGAGGTGGTTGTTGTTGCGGTGGTTGTTATTGCGGCACTTGTGCGGTGGTTGTTGTTGCAGTGGTTGTTGTTGTTGTGGTTGTTGCGCGGTGGTTGTTGTTGCGGTGGTTGTTGTTGAGGTGGTTGTTGTTGCGGTGGTTGTTTTGCGGTGGTTGTTGTTGCGGTGGTTGTTGTTGAGGTGGTTGTTGTTGCGGTGGTTGTTTTGCGGTGGTTGTTGTTGACGTGGTTGTTGTTGCGGTGGTTGTTTTGCAGTGGTTGTTGTTGTGGTAGTTGTTGTTGAGGTGGTTGTTGTTGCGGTGGTTGTTTTGCAGTGGTTGTTGTGTGGTAGTTGTTTTTGCAGTGGTTGTTGTGCGGTGGTAGTTGTTGCAGTGGTTGTTGTTCCGGTGGTTGTTGTGCGGTGACTGTTGTTGCGGTGGTTGTTGTTGCAGTGGGTGTTGTGCGGTGGTTGTTTTTCCGGTGGTTGTTGTGCGGTGGTAGTTGTTGCAGTGGTTGTTGTTGCGGTGGTTGCTGTTGCGGCAGTTGTTGTGCGGTGGTTGTTGTTGCGGTGGTTGTTGTGGTGGTGGTTGTGCGGTGGTTGTTGTTGCGGTGGTTGTTGTGCGGTGGTTGTTGTGGTGGTTTTTGTTGCGGTGGTTGTTGTTGTTGCGGTGGTTGTTGTTCGGTTGTTGTTGCGGTGGTTGTTGTTGCGGTGGTTGTGTGGTGGTTGTTGCTGCAGTGGTTATTGTGCGGTGGTTGTGCGGTGGTTGTTGTTGCGGTGGTTGTTGTGCGGTGTTTGTTGTGCGGTGGTTGTTGCAGTGGTTGTTGTTGCGGTGTTTGTTGTTGCAGTGGTTTTTGTTGCGGTGGTTGTTGTGCGGTGGTTGTTGTTGCGGTGGTTGTTGTTGCGGTGGTTGTTGTGCGGTGGTTGTTGTTGCGGTTGTTGTTGCGGTGGTTGTTATTGCGTTGGTTGTTGTGCGGTGGTTGTTGTTGCGGTGGTTGTTGTTGCGGTGGTTGTTGTGCGGTGGTTGTTGTGCGGTGGTTGTTGCAGTGGTTGTTGTTGCGGTGGTTGTTGTTGCGGTGGTTGTTGTACGGTGGTTGTTGTTGCGGTGGTTGTTGTTGCGGTGGTTGTTGTGAGGTGGTTGTTGTTGCGGTGGTTGTTGCGGTGGTTGTTGTTGCAGTGGTTGTTGTGCTTTGGTTGTTGTTGCGGTGGTTGTTGTTGCGTTGGTTGTTGTGCGGTGGTTGTTGTTGCCGTGGTTGTTGTTCCGGTGGTTGTTGCTGCGGTGGTTGTTGTTGCGGTCGTTGTTGTTCGGTGGTTGTTGTTGCGGTGGTTGTTGTTCGGTTGTTGTTGTTGCGGTGGTTGTTGGTGCGGTGGTTGTTGTGGTGGTTGTTGCGGTGGTTGTTGTGCGGTAGTTTTTGTGCGGTGGTTGTGTTGCGGTGGTTGTTGTTGCGGTGGTTGTTGTGCAGTGGTTGTTGTTGCGGTGGTTGTTGTGCGGTGGTTGTTGTTGCGGTGGTTGTTTTACGGTTGTTTTTGTTGCGGTGGTTGTTGTTGCGGTGGTTGTTGTTGCAGTGGTTGTTGTTGCGGTGGTTGTTGTTGCAGTGGTTTTTTTGCGGTGGTTGTGCGGTGGTTGTTGTGCGGTGGTTGTGTTGTGGTGGTTGTGCGGTTGTTTTTGTTGCGGTGGTTGTTGTTGCGGTGGTTGTTGTTGCACTGGTTGTTTTGCGGTGGTTGTGTGGTGGTTGTTGTGTGGTAGTTGTTGTTCCGGTGGTTGTTTTGCGGTGGTAGTTGTTGCAGTGGTTGTTGTTGCGGTGGTTGTTGTTGCGGTGGTTGTTGCGGTGGTTGTTGTGCGGTGGTTGTTGTGCGGTGGTTGTTGTACGGTGGTTGTTGTTGCGGTGGTTGGTGTTGCAGTGGTTGTTTTGCGGTGGTTGTTGTTGCGGTGGTTGTTTTGCGGTGGTTGTGCAGTGGTTGTTGTGTGGTAGTTGTTGTTCCGGTGGTTGTTGTGTGGTGGTTGTTGTTGCTGTGATTGTTGTGCGGTGGTTGTTGTTGCGGTGACTGTTGTTGCGGTGGTTGTTTTTGCAGTGGGTGTTGTGCGGTGGTTGTTGCGCGATGGTTGTTGTTGCGGTGGTTGTTGCGGTGGTTGTTGTGCGGTGGTTGTTGTTGCGGTAGTTGTGCGGTGGTTGTTCTTGCGGTGGTTGTTGTTGCAGTGGTTGTTGCGGTGGTTGTTGTGCGGTGGTTGTTGTTGCGGCACTTTTTGTGCGGTGGTTGTTGTTGCAGTGGTTGTTGTGGTGGTTGTTGCGCGGTGGTTGTTGTTGCGGTGGTTGTTGTTGAGTGGTTGTTGTTGCGGTGGTTGTTTTGCGGTGGTTGTTGTTGCGGTGGTTGTTGTTGAGGTGGTTGTTGTTGCGGTGGTTGTTTTGCAGTGGTTGTTGTAGTGGTTGTTGTTGCGGTGGTTGTTGTTGTGGTGGTTGTTGTTGCGGTGGCTGTTGTGCAGTTGTTGTTGGTGCGGTGGTTGTTGTGCGGTGGTTGTTGTGCAGTGGTTGTTGTTGCGGTGGTTGTTGTGCGGTGGTTGTTGTGCGGTGGTTGTTGTTGCGGCAGTTGTTGCGCGGTGGTTGTTGTTGCGGTGGTTGTTGTGGTGGTGGTTGTTGTTGCGGTGGTTGTTGTGCGGTGGTTGTTGTGGTGTTTGTTGTGCGGTGGTTGTTGTTTTGGTGGTTGTTGTGCGGTGGTTGTTGTTGCAGTGGTTGTTTTGCGGCGGTTGTGCGGTGGTTGTTGTGTGGTAGTTGTTGCGGTGGTTGTTGTGCGGTGGTTGTTGTTGCGGTGACTGTTGTTGCGGTGGTTGTTGTTGCAGTGGGTGTTGTGCGGTGGTTGTTGCGCGATGGTTGTTGTGCGGTGGTTGTTGTGCGGTGGTTGTTGTTGCGGTGGTTGTTGTTGCGGTGGTTGTTGTTGCGGTGGTTGTTGTTGCAGTGGTTGTTGTTGCGGTGGTTGTTTTGCGGTGGTTGTTGTGCGGTGGTTGTTGTTGCGGCACTTTTTGTGCGGTGGTTGTTGTTGCAGTGGTTGTTGTTGTGGTGGTTGTTGCGCGGTGGTTGTTGTTGCGGTGGTTGTTGTTGAGTGGTTGTTGTTGCGGTGGTTGTTTTGCGGTGGTTGTTGTTGCGGTGGTTGTTGTTGAGGTGGTTGTTGTTGCGGTGGTTGTTTTGCAGTGGTTGTTGTAGTGGTTGTTGTTGCGGTGGTTGTTGTGGTGGTGGTTGTTGTTGCGGTGGCTGTTGTGCAGTTGTTTTTGGTGAGGTGGTTGTTGTGCGGTGGTTGTTGTGCGGTGGTTGTTGTTGCGGTGGTTGTTGTGCGGTGGTTGTTGTGCGGTGGTTGTTGTTGCGGCAGTTGTTGCGCGGTGGTTGTTGTTGCGGTGGTTGTTGTGGTGGTGGTTGTTGTTGCGGTGGTTGTTGTGCGGTGGTTGTTGTTGTGGTGGTTGTTGTGCGGTGGTTGTTGTTTTGGTGGTTGTTGTGCGGTGGTTGTTGTTGCAGTGGTTGTTTTGCGGCGGTTGTGCGGTGGTTGTTGTGTGGTAGTTGTTGCGGTGGTTGTTGCGCGATGGTTGTTGTGCGGTGGTTGTTGTGCGGTGGTTGTTGTTGCGGTGGTTGTTGTTGCGGTGGTTGTTGTTGCAGTGGTTGTTGTTGCGGTGGTTGTTGTGCGGTGTTTGTTGTGCGGTGGTTGTTGCAGTGGTTGTTGTTGCGGTGTTTGTTGTTGCAGTGCTTGTTGTGCGGTGGTTGTTGTTGCGGTGGTTGTTGTTGCGGTGGTTGTTGTGCGGTGGTTGTTGTTGCGGTGGTTGTTGCGGTGGTTGTTATTGCGTTGGTTGTTGTGCGGTGGTTGTTGCGGTGGTTGTTGTTGCGGTGGTTGTTGTGCGGTGGTTGTTGTGCGGTGGTTGTTGCAGTGGTTGTTGTTGCGGTGGTTGTTGTTGCGGTGGTTGTTGTACGGTGGTTGTTGTTGCGGTGGTTGTTGTTGCGGTGGTTGTTGTGAGGTGGTTGTTGTTGCGGTGGTTGTTGCGGTGGTTGTTGTTGCAGTGGTTGTTGTGCTTTGGTTGTTGTTGCGGTAGTTGTTGTTGCGTTGGTTGTTGTGTGGTGGTTGTTGTTGCCGTGGTTGTTGTTCCGGTGGTTGTTGCTGCGGTGGTTGTTGTTGCGGTCGTTGTTGTTCGGTGGTTGTTGTTGCGGTGGTTGTTGTTCGGTTGTTGTTGTTGCGGTGGTTGTTGGTGCGGTGGTTGTTGTGGTGGTTGTTGCGGTGGTTGTTGTGCGGTGGTTTTTGTGCGGTGGTTGTGTTGCGGTGGTTGTTGTTGCGGTGGTTGTTGTGCAGTGGTTGTTGTTGCGGTGGTTGTTGTGCGGTGGTTGTTGTTGCGGTGGTTGTTTTACGGTTGTTTTTGTTGCGGTGGTTGTTGTTGCGGTGGTTGTTGTTGCAGTGGTTGTTGTTGCGGTGGTTGTTGTGCAGTGGTTGTTGTTGCCGTGGTTGTTGTTCCGGTGGTTGTTGGTGCGGTGGTTGTTGGTGCGGTGGTTGTTGTTGCGGTGGTTGTTGTGTGGTGGTTGCTGTTGCGGTGGTTGTTTTACGGTTGTTTTTGTTGCGGTGGTTGTTGTTGCGGTGGTTGTTGTTGCAGTGGTTGTTGTGCATTGGTTGTTGTTGCAGTGGTTGTTGTTGTGGTGGTTGTTGCGCCGTGGTTGTTGTTGCGGTGGTTGTTGTTTCGGTGGTTGTTGCGCGGTGGTTGTTGTTGCAGTGGTTGTTGTTGTGGTGGTTGTTGTTGTGGTGGTTTTTGTTGCGGTGGTTGTTGTTGCGGTGGTTGTTCTGCGGTGGTTGTTGGTGCGGTGGTTATTGTACGGTGGTTGTTGTTACGGTCGTTGTTGTTGCGGTGGTTGTTGTGCGGTGGTTGTTGTTGTGGTGGTTGTTGTTGCGGTGGTTGTTGTTGAGGTGGTTGTTGTTGTGGTGGTTGTTGTTGCGGTGGTTGTGTTGCGTTGGTTATTGTGCGGTGGTTGTTGTTGCGGTGTTTGTTTTTGCGGTGGTTGTTCTGCGTTGGTTGTTGTACGGCGGTTGTTGTTGCGGTGGTTGTTGTGCGGTGGTCGTTGCGGCGGTTGTTGTTGCAGTGGTTGTTGTGGTCGTTGCTGTGGTGGTTGTTGTTGCGGAGGTGGTTGTTGCGGTGGTTGTTATTGCGGTGGTGGTTGTTGCGGTGGTGGTTTTTGCGGTGGTTGGTGTGCGGTGGTTATTGTTACAGTGGTTGTTGTGCGGTGGTTGTTGCGGTGGTTGTTGTACGGCTGTTGTTGTGTGGTAGTTGTTTTTCCGGTGGTTGTTATGCGGTGGTTGTTGTTGTAGTGGTTGTTGTTGCGGTAGTTGTTGTGCAGTGGTTGGTGTTGCGGTTGTTCTTGTGCGGTGGTTGTTATTGCGGTGGTTGTTGCTGCGGTGGTTGGTGTGCGGTGGTTGTTGTTGTGGTGTTTGTTGTGCGGTGGTTGTTGTTTTGGTGGTTGTTGTGCGGTGGTTGTTGTTGCAGTGGTTGTTTTGCGGCGGTTGTGCGGTGGTTGTTGTGTGGTAGTTGTTGCGGTGGTTGTTGCGCGATGGTTGTTGTGCGGTGGTTGTTGTGCGGTGGTTGTTGTTGCGGTGATTGTTGTTGCGGTGGTTGTTGTTGCAGTGGTTGTTGTTGCGGTGGTTGTTTTGCGGTGGTTGTTGTTGCACTGGTTGTTTTGCGGTGGTTGTGTGGTGGTTGTTGTGTGGTAGTTGTTGTTCCGGTGGTTGTTGTGCGGTGGTAGTTGTTGCAGTGGTTCTTGTTGCGGTGGTTGTTGTGCGGTGGTTGTTGCACAATGGTTGTTGTTGCGGTGGTTGTTGCGGTGGTTGTTGTGCGGTGGTTGTTGTACGGTGGTTGTTGTTGCGGTGGTTGGTGTTGCGGTGGTTGTTGTTGCAGTGGTTGTTGTGCGGTGGTTGTTGTTGCAGTGGTTGTTGTTGCAGTAGTTCTGTGGTAGTTGTTCTGCGGTGGTTGTTGTTGCGGTGACTGTTGTTGCGGTGGTTGTTGTTGCAGTGGGTGTTGTGCGGTGGTTGTTGCGCGATGGTTATTGTTGCGGTGGTTGTTTCGGTGGTTGTTGTGTGGTGGTTGTTGTTGCAGTAGTTGTGCGGTGGTTTTCTTGCAGTGGTTGTTGTTGCGGTGGTTGTTGCGGTGGTTGTTGTGCGGTGGTTGTTTTTCCGGTGGTTGTTGTGCGGTGGTAGTTGTTGCAGTGGTCGTTGTTGCGGTGGTTGTTGTTGCGGCAGTTGTTGTGCGGTGGTTGTTGTTGCGGTGGTTGTTGTTGTGGTGGTTGTTGTTGCGGTGGTTGTTGTTGCGGTGGTTGTTGTTGCGGTGGTTGTTCCGGTGGTTGTTGCAGTGGTTGTTGTGCAGTGGTTGTTGTTTCGGTGGTTGTTGTGCGGTGGTTGTTGTTGCGGTGGTTGTTTTTGCGGTGGTTGTTCCGGTGGTTGTCCCGGTGGTTGTTCCTGTGGTGTTTGTTGTTGCGGTGGTTGTTGTGCGGTGGTAGTTGTTGCAGTGGTTGTTGTTGCGGTGGTTTTTGTTGTTGCGGTGGTTGTTGTTGCGGTGGTTGTTTTTGCAGTGGTTTTTTTGCGGTGGTTGTGCGGTGGTTGTTGTTGCAGTGGGTGTTGTGCGGTGGTTGTTGTGCGGTGGTTGTTCTTCTGGTGGTTGTTGTTGCGGTGGTTGTTGTGCGTGGTTGTTGTTTCGGTGGTTGTTGTTGCGGTGGTTGTTGTGCGGTGGTAGTTGTTGCAGTGGTTCTTGTTGCGGTAGTTGTTGTGCGGTGGTTGTTGCGTGATGGTTGTTGTTGCGGTGGTTGTTGCGGTGGTTGTTGTGCGGTGGTTGTTGTTGCGGTGGTTGTTGTTGCGGTGGTTGTTGTGCGGTGGTTGTTGTGCGGTGGTGGTGTCGTTGCGGTGGTTGTTGTGCGGTGGTTGTTGTGCGGTGGTGGTGTTGTTGCGATGGTTGTGTTGCGGTGGTTGTTGTTGAGGTGGTTGTTGTTGCGGTGGTTGTTTTGCAGTGGTTGTTGTTGTGGTGGTTGTTGTTGAGGTGGTTGTTGTTGCGGTGGTTGTTATTGCGGCACTTGTGCGGTGGTTGTTGTTGCAGTGGTTGTTGTTGTTGTGGTTGTTGCGCGGTGGTTGTTGTTGCGGTGGTTGTTGTTGAGGTGGTTGTTGTTGCGGTGGTTGTTTTGCGGTGGTTGTTGTTGCGGTGGTTGTTGTTGAGGTGGTTGTTGTTGCGGTGGTTGTTTTGCGGTGGTTGTTGTTGACGTGGTTGTTGTTGAGGTGGTTGTTTTGCAGTGGTTGTTGTTGTGGTAGTTGTTGTTGAGGTGGTTGTTGTTGCGGTGGTTGTTTTGCAGTGGTTGTTGTGTGGTAGTTGTTTTTGCAGTGGTTGTTGTGCGGTGGTAGTTGTTGCAGTGGTTGTTGTTCCGGTGGTTGTTGTGCGGTGACTGTTGTTGCGGTGGTTGTTG
Source organism: Strix aluco (assembly GCF_031877795.1). Classification (NCBI taxonomy): domain Eukaryota; kingdom Metazoa; phylum Chordata; class Aves; order Strigiformes; family Strigidae; genus Strix; species Strix aluco. Next base: position 250,508 of record NW_027436629.1, read on the forward strand.
TTGCAGTGGGTGTTGTGCGGTGGTTGTTTTTCCGGTGGTTGTTGTGCGGTGGTAGTTGTTGCAGTGGTTGTTGTTGCGGTGGTTGCTGTTGCGGCAGTTGTTGTGCGGTGGTTGTTGTTGCGGTGGTTGTTGTGGTGGTGGTTGTGCGGTGGTTGTTGTTGCGGTGGTTGTTGTGCGGTGGTTGTTGTGGTGGTTTTTGTTGCGGTGGTTGTTGTTGTTGCGGTGGTTGTTGTTCGGTTGTTGTTGCGGTGGTTGTTGTTGCGGTGGTTGTGTGGTGGTTGTTGCTGCAGTGGTTATTGTGCGGTGGTTGTGCGGTGGTTGTTGTTGCGGTGGTTGTTGTGCGGTGTTTGTTGTGCGGTGGTTGTTGCAGTGGTTGTTGTTGCGGTGTTTGTTGTTGCAGTGGTTTTTGTTGCGGTGGTTGTTGTGCGGTGGTTGTTGTTGCGGTGGTTGTTGTTGCGGTGGTTGTTGTGCGGTGGTTGTTGTTGCGGTTGTTGTTGCGGTGGTTGTTATTGCGTTGGTTGTTGTGCGGTGGTTGTTGTTGCGGTGGTTGTTGTTGCGGTGGTTGTTGTGCGGTGGTTGTTGTGCGGTGGTTGTTGTTGCGGTGGTTGTTTTGCGGTGGTTGTGCAGTGGTTGTTGTGTGGTAGTTGTTGTTCCGGTGGTTGTTGTGTGGTGGTTGTTGTTGCTGTGATTGTTGTGCGGTGGTTGTTGTTGCGGTGACTGTTGTTGCGGTGGTTGTTTTTGCAGTGGGTGTTGTGCGGTGGTTGTTGCGCGATGGTTGTTGTTGCGGTGGTTGTTGCGGTGGTTGTTGTGCGGTGGTTGTTGTTGCGGTAGTTGTGCGGTGGTTGTTCTTGCGGTGGTTGTTGTTGCAGTGGTTGTTGCGGTGGTTGTTGTGCGGTGGTTGTTGTTGCGGCACTTTTTGTGCGGTGGTTGTTGTTGCAGTGGTTGTTGTGGTGGTTGTTGCGCGGTGGTTGTTGTTGCGGTGGTTGTTGTTGAGTGGTTGTTGTTGCGGTGGTTGTTTTGCGGTGGTTGTTGTTGCGGTGGTTGTTGTTGAGGTGGTTGTTGTTGCGGTGGTTGTTTTGCAGTGGTTGTTGTAGTGGTTGTTGTTGCGGTGGTTGTTGTTGTGGTGGTTGTTGTTGCGGTGGCTGTTGTGCAGTTGTTGTTGGTGCGGTGGTTGTTGTGCGGTGGTTGTTGTGCAGTGGTTGTTGTTGCGGTGGTTGTTGTGCGGTGGTTGTTGTGCGGTGGTTGTTGTTGCGGCAGTTGTTGCGCGGTGGTTGTTGTTGCGGTGGTTGTTGTGGTGGTGGTTGTTGTTGCGGTGGTTGTTGTGCGGTGGTTGTTGTGGTGTTTGTTGTGCGGTGGTTGTTGTTTTGGTGGTTGTTGTGCGGTGGTTGTTGTTGCAGTGGTTGTTTTGCGGCGGTTGTGCGGTGGTTGTTGTGTGGTAGTTGTTGCGGTGGTTGTTGTGCGGTGGTTGTTGTTGCGGTGACTGTTGTTGCGGTGGTTGTTGTTGCAGTGGGTGTTGTGCGGTGGTTGTTGCGCGATGGTTGTTGTGCGGTGGTTGTTGTGCGGTGGTTGTTGTTGCGGTGGTTGTTGTTGCGGTGGTTGTTGTTGCGGTGGTTGTTGTTGCAGTGGTTGTTGTTGCGGTGGTTGTTTTGCGGTGGTTGTTGTGCGGTGGTTGTTGTTGCGGCACTTTTTGTGCGGTGGTTGTTGTTGCAGTGGTTGTTGTTGTGGTGGTTGTTGCGCGGTGGTTGTTGTTGCGGTGGTTGTTGTTGAGTGGTTGTTGTTGCGGTGGTTGTTTTGCGGTGGTTGTTGTTGCGGTGGTTGTTGTTGAGGTGGTTGTTGTTGCGGTGGTTGTTTTGCAGTGGTTGTTGTAGTGGTTGTTGTTGCGGTGGTTGTTGTGGTGGTGGTTGTTGTTGCGGTGGCTGTTGTGCAGTTGTTTTTGGTGAGGTGGTTGTTGTGCGGTGGTTGTTGTGCGGTGGTTGTTGTTGCGGTGGTTGTTGTGCGGTGGTTGTTGTGCGGTGGTTGTTGTTGCGGCAGTTGTTGCGCGGTGGTTGTTGTTGCGGTGGTTGTTGTGGTGGTGGTTGTTGTTGCGGTGGTTGTTGTGCGGTGGTCGTTGTTGTGGTGTTTGTTGTGCGGTGGTTGTTGTTTTGGTGGTTGTTGTGCGGTGGTTGTTGTTGCAGTGGTTGTTTTGCGGCGGTTGTGCGGTGGTTGTTGTGTGGTAGTTGTTGCGGTGGTTGTTGCGCGATGGTTGTTGTGCGGTGGTTGTTGTGCGGTGGTTGTTGTTGCGGTGGTTGTTGTTGCGGTGGTTGTTGTTGCAGTGGTTGTTGTTGCGGTGGTTGTTGTGCGGTGTTTGTTGTGCGGTGGTTGTTGCAGTGGTTGTTGTTGCGGTGTTTGTTGTTGCAGTGGTTGTTGTGCGGTGGTTGTTGTTGCGGTGGTTGTTGTTGCGGTGGTTGTTGTGCGGTGGTTGTTGTTGCGGTGGTTGTTGCGGTGGTTGTTATTGCGTTGGTTGTTGTGCGGTGGTTGTTGCGGTGGTTGTTGTTGCGGTGGTTGTTGTGCGGTGGTTGTTGTGCGGTGGTTGTTGCAGTGGTTGTTGTTGCGGTGGTTGTTGTTGCGGTGGTTGTTGTACGGTGGTTGTTGTTGCGGTGGTTGTTGTTGCGGTGGTTGTTGTGAGGTGGTTGTTGTTGCGGTGGTTGTTGCGGTGGTTGTTGTTGCAGTGGTTGTTGTGCTTTGGTTGTTGTTGCGGTAGTTGTTGTTGCGTTGGTTGTTGTGTGGTGGTTGTTGTTGCCGTGGTTGTTGTTCCGGTGGTTGTTGCTGCGGTGGTTGTTGTTGCGGTCGTTGTTGTTCGGTGGTTGTTGTTGCGGTGGTTGTTGTTCGGTTGTTGTTGTTGCGGTGGTTGTTGGTGCGGTGGTTGTTGTGGTGGTTGTTGCGGTGGTTGTTGTGCGGTGGTTTTTGTGCGGTGGTTGTGTTGCGGTGGTTGTTGTTGCGGTGGTTGTTGTGCAGTGGTTGTTGTTGCGGTGGTTGTTGTGCGGTGGTTGTTGTTGCGGTGGTTGTTTTACGGTTGTTTTTGTTGCGGTGGTTGTTGTTGCGGTGGTTGTTGTTGCAGTGGTTGTTGTTGCGGTGGTTGTTGTGCAGTGGTTGTTGTTGCCGTGG